>NW_021680875.1:87320-87553 GCF_001412515.2 Diachasma alloeum | reverse complement strand
GCTGTCTCATTCTTGTTCGATTGATTGACGATGTTCTTACGATAATTGACATTTAAATATTCTGTCCGATACCTGCCTCATACTTGTACCATAATATTACGAGGTATCATCGATACTTTGCTTGAAAATACTTTGAAGTATTTTTTTTCGATTTTACTCCGAGACTTGGTCGATACTTGGCTTTGAAACACTGCGACCTGTGACTGTCTCATTCTTGTTCGATTAATTGACGA
>NW_021680875.1:70071-87209 GCF_001412515.2 Diachasma alloeum | reverse complement strand
ACGTTGGATATGAAGCTCAGTTGGACCGGCGCTGCCAACGTTACAACTTGATTCTCACACTTTATAATGTGAATTGCGAGAATGTGAATATCAACTCGTTGCTATGCGCGTATCTTTTTTACTGTTAATCTAAAAAATACCATAGTTACACTGTTGAAAAGCTCATAGGCGATTTATATGATGTAACTAATGACACTTTCCCGATTTGTCGTCCCGTTTTCATTATACCGAATGTAAATCATTTAGAGGTAGTGGAGGGGGAAGTTCTGTCGTGTATAGATACGCGGTGCTATCGGTCTGATGTTTTGCTCAGTCGGTCAAAACTTTTTTTGGCCGATACGCTACCGCGTATCTCGATTTATTGTTTCTGGGATGAAATCAAGTTACTCTCCCGGGTAAAACAATCCATTGAACATTAAAATTTACATTTTTCCTCAACTGACGTTTTTGTTACCTGAAGCTGGTGCAACCGGGCCTCAATTCATAATTTCACAATTCATTGATCCTCTCTAAAAGAGAAGAGTATAAAGTTTTTTGAGGTCAATCTATTTCGCCATGCATGACTTGGAAAAATTTCATTTTATCTTGGAATAATATTTTATAGATATAATATATATATATTGTAACATGATAGAAATCATGTACATGATTAGAAATCATGTAAATCATATACAGTTCCTCGCCTGAACTGACCGCGGATTAAAAGGGGGTGGGGGAATTAGGAAATTATCCCAGCGAGGAGTCGGATCACCCAAGGCCTCATTTTCACAATTAGTTCTCGTATTGATTTTATTTTTATTTATTTTATCACTCAATTCTAACGGTGTTGCGCTCACCGCGGGTTACGCGTGAGCTTTGCGACGAGGGAAGTGGAGCGGAGTATCAGGGAGAGCTACGAAGTCGACGCTACGGCAAATGACGAGTTGGCACACCGACGAGCACGCACACACCCAGTCTGTAGAGACTCACACCAACAAGTACGCGGGAGACGGTAGTCGCACGCCAGCAGGCAACTCAGGCCTCTACGTGTGGACCCCTACCACCTCACCGGTGTTACTGTGGCGCAAGGCCATCACTTAAAAAAGTCAGGCTGTAGCATCGAGGGAGCATCGGATCATGTTGGTCCCGCTGCAATTGAATGCGGGACAATTCACCGATTGCGAGGCGCAAGTCCGNTCAGTCGGTCAAAACTTTTTTTGGCCGATACGCTACCGCGTATCTCGATTTATTGTTTCTGGGATGAAATCAAGTTACTCTCCCGGGTAAAACAATCCATTGAACATTAAAATTTACATTTTTCCTCAACTGACGTTTTTGTTACCTGAAGCTGGTGCAACCGGGCCTCAATTCATAATTTCACAATTCATTGATCCTCTCTAAAAGAGAAGAGTATAAAGTTTTTTGAGGTCAATCTATTTCGCCATGCATGACTTGGAAAAATTTCATTTTATCTTGGAATAATATTTTATAGATATAATATATATATATTGTAACATGATAGAAATCATGTACATGATTAGAAATCATGTAAATCATATACAGTTCCTCGCCTGAACTGACCGCGGATTAAAAGGGGGTGGGGGAATTAGGAAATTATCCCAGCGAGGAGTCGGATCACCCAAGGCCTCATTTTCACAATTAGTTCTCGTATTGATTTTATTTTTATTTATTTTATCACTCAATTCTAACGGTGTTGCGCTCACCGCGGGTTACGCGTGAGCTTTGCGACGAGGGAAGTGGAGCGGAGTATCAGGGAGAGCTACGAAGTCGACGCTACGGCAAATGACGAGTTGGCACACCGACGAGCACGCACACACCCAGTCTGTAGAGACTCACACCAACAAGTACGCGGGAGACGGTAGTCGCACGCCAGCAGGCAACTCAGGCCTCTACGTGTGGACCCCTACCACCTCACCGGTGTTACTGTGGCGCAAGGCCATCACTTAAAAAAGTCAGGCTGTAGCATCGAGGGAGCATCGGATCATGTTGGTCCCGCTGCAATTGAATGCGGGACAATTCACCGATTGCGAGGCGCAAGTCCGAAGTCTTTGGGACCATTAAATTAGGAATTATGGCCAGTGCAAATGCACGGTTAGAAAATGAATTCTCTGCGCGACATCGGTAGATTAGGGTGAGGGTAGGAGAGAAATTGAGATTCCTCGGGGCGATGTATTGTCCGAGGAATCACTCTTCGCTGGGTTTTCAGCTTGTAAAGTCGCTCTTCGAGCTCGTTAGAAAATTCAAGTAATTAGTCTTTGGGGTGTTGTGCCTGAATTTTTCCGGTCATCGTCCGAGATCGCTGCCGTATCCAAGGGGCCAGACGAGGTTTTCCTGGAGTTTATCGGGGATCAACGCTGAGCGTAATTTTGTTTGTGAGTGCTCGCGTGGCTTTCTAACGTATAGCCTCCGGTCGCCATTTGGACACCGTTTAAGTACTAAGTAGTCATACTATGACNAATTTTTCCGGTCATCGTCCGAGATCGCTGCCGTATCCAAGGGGCCAGACGAGGTTTTCCTGGAGTTTATCGGGGATCAACGCTGAGCGTAATTTTGTTTGTGAGTGCTCGCGTGGCTTTCTAACGTATAGCCTCCGGTCGCCATTTGGACACCGTTTAAGTACTAAGTAGTCATACTATGACACGCGGCACTCAGTGGCCTTGGGCCTAATTAATTGTCTTATTTACTGAACATCAGTGTTTCATTTCTTGTCATTGTGATTCTTTTTGGAACTGAATTTTTTTTGTCCGCGTGGCTCTCGCGTCATCGTCGCTTTCGGGTGATCCTCGAGTCCGTGGTTATCCATGCCATTGAATTCTTTGGTTAATAATTACCAAGATTTATTGAAGATGAAATCGAGTTCCCTTAGCTCTCTTCGCTAGTCGGAGTTTATGATTTTGCAATTATCACTACCGTTTTCTATGATTATTATTTAGGTTTAATATGTTTTTTTTATATCGAGTCGGGGAATTTACCCCTTTAATTTTTTTTTGTTAGAATACATTTATTTTACACAGTGTTGAGTGTATCATTTTTTTTGCCCGTTCCCACACGCCTCCGCAGTTTTCTGAGCTGGTCGTGGAATGCGCTTCGACATCGTGACCTTGTCCTTTGAAGGTTAAAAGGACTGACGCCCTTCTGGTATTTTTTTTTGGTTCCTCTCGTTGATCACCTTTGTACTTTATTCGGGTGGAGAGGTTTTCTTCAGGGCGACCAAAGTTCGTGAAGGACAACACGTATGATGCCCGCATACGTAATTGGAAAAATACCTCACAACTTTTTGGCGCCCAACGTGGGGCCTTTAGGTCAATTAACGGGTGATATGAATGATAAAGTTTTCTATTTTATTAGTAATTTTTTTTTACGGTGAATGGTTAGTATTTCGGAGAAATTGTTAATAAAATTCATGCATTGAATTTCATCGTTGAACTATTCGTGGGATATTCGAATTCGGTATTAAAATTCCCTTGTTGTCGTATTGTAACACCTCAGTCCGTCCGCATATATCGATCCGTTTTATTTCGTCTCGCATTCCGAATTTGTTTACATCGCGCTGGAGGTGTTGGGCGGAGAACTGTAGCTCCGGTGAATGCGGGATATCTCGCGTTTCTCTCGCACAATATTCGTCGAGTCGCTCTCGCTTCACGCGTTCAGTGGGACCGTCGAGCGGTGGGGATTTATCGGTCGCTCACGGTCGGCTGTTGAGTACTATTGTACTCTCGCAACTATCTGGTAGCCGCACGAGGTCATTGACTTCTAGCACTATTCGCGTTGGAATAAGGGCTAGAGAGTGACTCTCAATATTCTTTTTGCAATTAATTAGGGATCATAATTTTTTTTTTGTTATAAATATTAGTTCTATGCGGAAAATTGTTACTATTAAAAATTAGTTTTTTGGGAACAACTGATTGATGTTTGGGACTGAGTGATTCGGATTTTTGAGATTTTTTTTATTAGAAGTTCTGTTGGGAGAAGTTAGGTGAATAATCGATTTTTGTTTGGCTTATTGATTTGTTTTTCCTTATGATTATTCCCTTTCGAATTCGTTATTTTTTTTCTTTTTGATTTCTTTGATTTTTTTTTGTTGGGAAAAGAATCAGCTGTATTTTTTTTATTGGCAGTGGTATAGAAGGATTTTTCTTTTGGGAAGGTCGATTAAGTCCGAATTGATATTCTTCATGGATTAATTAAATCTTTGGAAAAATTAAACTATTACGAATTTCTTTTATTATGATTTATTGGGATTTGGGGCATCTTGCCATTAGGATGAGTTAGTGGGGGGATATGCTAATCCATTCCAATTGCTGTCGTATAAATTACTGAATACGATGGATCTTCGAACTAAAATTACGGAATATTTCCGTTTATTTCAATGGATCTCGCGCGTCTCTGCGTTTTTCTGCCAACCGTAAGGGGCAGTTCAGTAGGATTTATGATGTTTTAGTCGACAGAGCGTGCCGCGCATTATTTCGTATGAAGTACGTGGACGTACCATGGTCCCTAGTCGATGATTATTTCGGGTTTGAGTGATGTCAACCTTGACGGATTTGATTTTGAGAATCCAAATTTCATGCAACCGAAGACCATGCGAGATGAAACGGTTCAGCAGCCCGTGCACAACTTGTCACAAGTCGACCCCGCAATTCTCCAACACCGTATCACGAGGTCATCGGTGCAGTCAACATCGACGATAACTACGGTTACGTCCACAACGGCGGATAGTTTCCTCCACAATATGTCGTCCATGTTCGATACCGTTAGTCGCGCTTCACGCACACCGGGAATCCCCCAACACACGAGATCACCTCAGAATATGAGTGGGCTTGGTGCAGGCAGTGGACCGCAAGTTGCGATTCACCGGGCTCAACAGGGCCAACAACGGGCTTATTATCACAGCCACGTATACCCAAGCCCAAATTTCCCCGAGGTACCAACTGAAACCCCAGATAGGAGCACTCCTAGGCCTCAAGCATAACCTATCCAAATGTCAGGTGGGGCTGCGGCCAACCAGGGGGATAATTTCGAAGGGCCTCAGTATTATCAGGGGCCCGGGGCGATTCCCCGTACCTGGTACAACCACACTGGGAATGATCCGACGGTGACCACCAGTGCCTCGAACGCTAAATTTGAGGATACAATTTTGGACAAGATTGCCTCCCTCTTGGGGACTCATTCACTCAATCAGGGGCGTGGTCAAACTCGTGTTCATTTCGCGGACCAGAATCCAGGATTATCCAGGCCCGCAAATCCTACAATTTCTCAGGCAACTACGGTACCTTCAGGGTTTAATTCTAATGTACCTACTCCAATTTTAGGATTTTGGCACAATGAACAGTTTTTGACGCGATTGTCGACATCGTGAACAGAACGCAAGGGCCTCTTGAGCGCGGCGCGAATTATTTAGATGCAGTCCGCTTATTGTGGCGACTAACTAATAATACTAATTTCTCAGAAACTGCTCGTCTCGATATTACGTACAATCATTTGCGAACTGAGTACCACCCGATGATTCATCGCAATGAGTTCACTACGTTTGATGAACTTGAGAGTGTGATGTTAGATTTTGATGGGAGACACAGTCGTACACCGCTGAAACCGCCTCCAGATCCGACCGAGACTATCTACCCCCATTGCGCGTATGTACCATCGCGCTACGCGAAGAAGGGAGTCAAAGCAATCGTAGAGCAAGTAAACGAGTTGAGTGGAAGTATTGGGCCTCACAAGTCCGTTAAAATTGCTATAGACGCGAAAAATTGCGAGCAGAAAGCTAAGTCTCGGCCACCTTCTCGTCAGAAAACGCCCACTGTAACTCAGGCTGACACGATTGAAACCCCTGCTTCGCCAGCACGAGCGTATTCCGCACTAGCGAAGGCCGCGAAACCGGGGATTACAATTTCAGCTGGTGGACGGACGTCTCCATTCACTACTCCTAAGTCTGGTTCAGCGTCGGCGGGTTCGATGCCTGCTAAGTTAAATGACTTCTGTCACAATTCTCACTGTTTACAAGTCCGGTCACAAACGCGTGACTTGTAAACAGCCGCAGACCGAAATTTACTATTACGTGTGTGGAATGAGGGGTATGAAAGCGCCCGAATGTATCAATCACACCGCTAAATCAAGGTCAGGGGAAAACGCGAAGGGAGCGCAGTAATAACGGATTCGGCGCTGTCTCCCAAGGTTTCAAGGACCCAACTCCCTCGTAAACCGCGCGGTTGAAAACTTGCCTCCACTAATATGACGTCGGCTAGGTTCCCTGATAGGAATTCGGATAACTTAACCGACTTTTCGAGAATCACGTTTGATAATAATCGCGGGACGCGGTTGTCTTCCAATCCGAGGAAAGGAGAGGCGCGTCTCAGTGATTCAAACCAGGACTATACGCAGTCTAACGTTGTCCCAACTATATCGTCACAATTGACTAAACGTAAAAATCCAAATACCAATTTCAAGCTGAACCACGGCACAGCAACAGCACTTGATAATGACGAAAATGACTTTCCACCTACGTACGAACGTTTAGGTCGCGAGAACTCCGAACGGCTGATCACCGATGCGGAGGTGAGTACCGCGACAGAACGCGAGTCTAGGGATAGTGAGGTTGCAGGGCCCCCCGGAACGTCACGAGGAGAGGAAAGTTTCGCAGCAACGTCGAGCCAGACCACGGTAAAACCGTTGGGAGCGCGAATATACTTGCCGCTGTCAGTTGGTTCGGACGAATTGAATGCTCTGATGGATCCCGGAGCTACAAAATCGTATGTACGAAATTTACCACATTCGTGGATGAGAAATCTCAAGTTGCAGGTAAAGCCACCCGCATCGTCAATTTTTGCGATGGCTAATGGGTCGGCCGAAACTGTCACGAGAGATGTTCAAATCCCAATCTCGATTAAGGGCATTACACGTATGGTCGAGTATCAGGTAACCCCTGGTTTGAGTCGCCCCGTGTGATTAGGGATGGACTTTGTCCGTATTTTTGGGTTTGGCTTCGATGGTAAAACAAACGAGTGATGGATCGATGATGACCACTATCAATACTCGATAGAAACTCGCGATTTTACCGAAGCGCATGAAATCTGTGGCTTAGTTCAGACGAACGATAATGAGCGCGGACGAATTGATGAGTTAGTGCATAGGTTAGCGCCACCACCGCGCGAGAAAATTAAATTCACTAACTTAACATCTCATAAAATAGTGGGCCCGCGTGATCGTGAACCATTCAGATTGAAGGGTTATGCAATGTCCCCAATTATCCAGCAGGAACTCCTACGTCAAGTGAAAGCGCTCCTGGAGGCCGGAATTATTCGCCGGTCACAGAGTGACTGGAACAACCCAATTGTTATGGTGAAAGAGGCCCATGGGAAATGGCGCNTCGAGAATCACGTTTGATAATAATCGCGGGACGCGGTTGTCTTCCAATCCGAGGAAAGGAGAGGCGCGTCTCAGTGATTCAAACCAGGACTATACGCAGTCTAACGTTGTCCCAACTATATCGTCACAATTGACTAAACGTAAAAATCCAAATACCAATTTCAAGCTGAACCACGGCACAGCAACAGCACTTGATAATGACGAAAATGACTTTCCACCTACGTACGAACGTTTAGGTCGCGAGAACTCCGAACGGCTGATCACCGATGCGGAGGTGAGTACCGCGACAGAACGCGAGTCTAGGGATAGTGAGGTTGCAGGGCCCCCCGGAACGTCACGAGGAGAGGAAAGTTTCGCAGCAACGTCGAGCCAGACCACGGTAAAACCGTTGGGAGCGCGAATATACTTGCCGCTGTCAGTTGGTTCGGACGAATTGAATGCTCTGATGGATCCCGGAGCTACAAAATCGTATGTACGAAATTTACCACATTCGTGGATGAGAAATCTCAAGTTGCAGGTAAAGCCACCCGCATCGTCAATTTTTGCGATGGCTAATGGGTCGGCCGAAACTGTCACGAGAGATGTTCAAATCCCAATCTCGATTAAGGGCATTACACGTATGGTCGAGTATCAGGTAACCCCTGGTTTGAGTCGCCCCGTGTGATTAGGGATGGACTTTGTCCGTATTTTTGGGTTTGGCTTCGATGGTAAAACAAACGAGTGATGGATCGATGATGACCACTATCAATACTCGATAGAAACTCGCGATTTTACCGAAGCGCATGAAATCTGTGGCTTAGTTCAGACGAACGATAATGAGCGCGGACGAATTGATGAGTTAGTGCATAGGTTAGCGCCACCACCGCGCGAGAAAATTAAATTCACTAACTTAACATCTCATAAAATAGTGGGCCCGCGTGATCGTGAACCATTCAGATTGAAGGGTTATGCAATGTCCCCAATTATCCAGCAGGAACTCCTACGTCAAGTGAAAGCGCTCCTGGAGGCCGGAATTATTCGCCGGTCACAGAGTGACTGGAACAACCCAATTGTTATGGTGAAAGAGGCCCATGGGAAATGGCGCTTATGTCTTGATTTCCGCTGGTTAAATAAGTTGACGAAAAAAGACGCGTACCCAATATCAAATTTGGTGGGAATCCGGGATGAATTGCGTTCTGCGCGTTATATTACGACTTTGGATTTGAAGTAAGCGTACCATCGAGTGCCGTTAGACCCTGAAATATACGAGTTAACCGCGTTTTCTGTTCCGGGTCTTGGCACGTTTGAATTTGTGGGGATGCCTTTTGGTTTAACCAATGCTCCCGCAACCTTTCAGCGCCTCGCTGATAAACTTATTAGTCCAGAACTCGAGCCATTCGCGTTCGCGTACTTGGACATCATTATCGTCGTAACTCAAAAGTCCGAGGACCACCTTAAGTACCTTGCGTTAGTGTTAACGAGGCTGCGCGACGCAAACCTCGAAATAAATTCGGAGAAGAGCATGTTCTGTAGTAAACGCGTTCAATATCTTGGATTTATTGTGGACGAAACGGGTCTACATATCGATCCGTCCAAGGTCGAATCGGTGTTGAATTACCAGGGACCTCGTACCGTACGTCAAGTGCAACGTTTTCTCGGTATGTCATCGTGGTATCGTCGTTTTATTCGCGATTTTGCATTCATGGCGGAGTCTATTACGCTTCTGTTGCGTAAGGACATGAAATGGAGATAGGGTAACGAGCGATCGACTGTATTTTCGCGTATTAAAGCGGTGCTGTCGAATGCACCAGTTTTGTCGTATCCGGATTTTTCGGTTCCATTTACTATTCAGACCGACGTGAGTGCCTACGGCCTGGGAGCCGTTCTCATCCAAACTATCGATGGGGTCGAGTATGTAGTAGCATTCGCGAGCCGACTATGAATAAGGACGAACGTAAATACTCGGTTTCGGAAAAAGAGTGTCTTGCGGTCGTGAGGGCTGTCGACCATTTCAGACGTTATATCGAAGGTTACCATTTTATGGTAGTTGCCGATCATAGTGCGTTACGATGGCTTCACAATTTGAAAGACCCGGCCGGCTGGTTAGGAAGGTGGGCACTCAGTTTACAGGAGTACGATTACGATCTTGTGCATAGGCCTGGGAAACTCCATCAAGTTTCCGACGCGTTATCACGAATGTACGAGGACGAGTGTATGCAGGTTGAAGATGATGAAATTAATGCTGTTGAAAACCCGAATACTTTGGCGGAAGGAAGTGAGGGAAACATTATTGAGGAGAGCGCGGCGGAAGCGGAGCACGAGTGGTATTCTCGCACAAAGGCGTCTGTAAGTCGGGAACCAATTAAATTTAAAGGATGGAAGGTGGAGAACAATCAGTTGTTTCGATACCGGCTGAATCCCCTGGTTTCAACGGTTGTGGAGGACCTCGATGCGTGGAAACTCATTCCCCCGAAGTCGTCGCGATTAGCCATTATTTCAGAATGCCATGACGTACCGCGCTCAGGTCACTTAGGGATTGAAAAAACGTAAGCTCGAGTAGCTCTCGCGTATAATTGGCCGGGAATGTCCGAGGATGTAGACAAAGAGGTCACTTCATGTGAAGTTTGCCAGACGTGTAAAGTCTCACAATTACAACCCGCCGGGTTGACGGGACAGCGCGTTTTTCATGAACCGTGGACAGTGGTTGCCGCGGATGTCATGGCTCCGTTTCCACCGTGCAAATCAGGTTATTGTTACCTATTGGTTTTTCAGGATTTGTTTACCAAATGGGTAGAGGTGACACCATTAAAAAAGGCCGATGGTAAATCCATCATCGCCGAATTTAATAATTTTTCGCTTGGGGACAACTCGCGTGATCCTTACAGATAATGGTATGGAATTTAACAATAAATTGATGCAGCAAATGACGACATCCTTTGATATCCGCCATACAACCACACCACCATACCCCCTCAAGCCAATCCCGTTGATGGCGTAAATCGCGTGTTGAAAACGATGATGATTTGTTTCATCGAACAAGATCATCGTGAATGGGATTTGCACCTGAACGAATTTCGCTCAGCGTATAATATAGCGCTCCACGGCTCCTTACATGTTTCGCCCGCGTTCTTGAATTTCGGTCTTCAGTGAAGACCGAAAGTGAACAGATAGCGGTCCCGAATACCGCGAAATGGACGAAACGGATGGAACGCATGACAGAAATTTATGATTTCATTTCTGATAATTTGGATAGGTCGTTCAAGCAGCAGGCTCGCTATTACAATCGTCACCATCGGGACGTAAAATTCGCGGACGCTGATCTCGTCCGGTGTAAGATACGAGTACTGTCTTCAGGAACGAGAGGCTTTACCTCCAAGTTGGCTCGGAAGTGGAGTACGAATGTTTACCGTATCAAAGGGATAGACTCGGATTTTGTTCACGAATTATTAGATGCGGCAGGTAATATCGCGGGTAGACAACACGTCAAAGACTTGAAACTCGTGGTATCCACGGACAATGAGCGACTCGCGCGCGATACTGACGACGAGTGAGCCACGATTAGGAAACCCGTAGTATTTATCCTCTCATCTCATTAGTTGTTCATGGTTCATTATTCCCTCCCTACAGCATGGAGCTGGTTAACGCGAAGCAGGCTTTGGCCGGCTTGAAATCAGCCACAGAAGGTTTGGCAATCTTGGAGATGGTGGAGAAGCCATACCTCGAGAGCGAACACCCCGTTTTCGACGAGGTGGTGCCCATTGTGGCCAAGCTCCAAACCCTAGTGGAGGAGGTGATGGCGGACTTGAAGTCCATCGTGGTGAGCGATCCTCCACGCTTGCAGACACGCGCGACTAACGCGCGCTACAGACGCCTGCCGTATGTCAGGGCGGAGGAGAGCAATGGTTGAGCTCGGGACCTCGCCAACCAAATCGAGTGAAGCCCACACATATGGATGGAACGGCGTGCTCGATCGGGCTGCGGCAACTGCAGGAACCCATCTCATCGGGCTTCGGACTGCCCGTATTTTAGGGGGACATTCTGCGGAAAATGCGGGGAGGAGGGCATGAACAACACGAACTGCCCTTACTGCAACCCCGTGCGTTATGACATTGAGAGGCCACCAGGGACGAAACTTGTCCGCCCCAAGATCCGCGCATAAGCGCGTCCTGCCTAGAAAAAAATATAAGCCAAACCTTATAAGTCAGATATAGTGATTTTGCCGGAATTATGTCTTGAATATATCCGCCTTGTATACCAGATATATGCTAGGTATACCCGGTGGCATATATGTACACACATATATCCAACATATATCTCAAATATTGCATTTTTTGCCGGAAAGTATACCACATATAAGCGGATATAAGTGACATATATTTCTGTATATATATTTTTTCCATGTGGGGTAAGAGGCCAGTTATGGACCGCGACTGGCGCACTGGAAAGGGCGGCGAACTAAATGGACTACAATTTTGTATTATGCAAATATAATACATATTTAATCCAAGGAATGATGGCCTTTATAAAATTTTTTTTTGGGGGGGGGGGGCTAGAGGCGATTCCCCGTACCAAAAAACTGTGAGGTATTTTTCCAATCACGTATGCGGGCAACATACGTGTGGTCCTTCACGAACTTTGGTCGCCCTGAATGTAACCTCTCCACCCGAATAAAGTACGAAGGTGACCAACGAGAAGAACCAAAAAAAAATACCAGAAGGGCGCCAGTCCTTTAAACCTTCAAAGGAGGTCACGATGTCGAAGCGCGTTCCACAACCAGCTCAGAAAAGCGCGGAGGCGTGTGGGAACGGGCAAAAATAATGATACACTCAACACCGTGTCAAATAAATGTATTCTAATAAAAAAAATTAAAGGGGTAAATTCCCCAACTCGATATAAGAAAAAACATATTAAACCTAAACAATAATCATAGAAAACGGTAGTAATGATTGCAAAATCATAAACTCCGACTAGCGGAGAGAGCTAACAGAACTCGATTTCATCTTCAATAAATCTTGGTAATTATTAATCAAAGAATTCAATGGCGTGGATAATGCACGGACGCGAGGATCACCCGAACGTGACGACGACGCGAGAGCCACGCGAAAAAAAAATACAGTTCCAAAAAGAATCACAATGAAAAGAAATGAAACACTGATGTTCAGTAAATAAGACAATTAATTAGGCCCAAGGCCACTGAGTGCCGCGTCTCACAGTATGACTACTTAGTACTCAAACGGTGCCCAAATGGCAAGCGAAGGCTATACGTTAGAAAGCCACGCAAGCACTCACAAACAAAATTACGCTCACCGTTGATCCGCGATAAACTCCAGGAAAACCTCGTCTGGACCCTTGGATACGGCAGCGATCTCGGACGATGACCGGCAAAATCCAGGCACAACACCCCAAAGACTAATTACTTGGATTTTCTAACGAGCTCGAAGAGCGAATCGACTTAATTGCACAGAGGAGTTTACACGCTGAAATGCCAGCGAAGAATGATTCCTCGGGCAATATATCGCCCGGAGGAACCTCAATTTCTCTCTTACTCCCACCCTAATCTGCCAATGTCGAGCGGAGAATTCATGTTCTAATCGTGCATTTGCACTGGCGATAATTCCTAATTTAATGGTCCAAAAGACTTGGGACTTGCGCCTCGCAATCGGTGAACTATTCCGCATTCAACGGCGGCGGCGCCAACATGATCCGATGCTCCCTCGATGCTACAGCCTGAGTTTTTCATGTGGTGGCTTTGCCCCACAGTAACGTCGGTGTGGTGGTGGGGGTCCACACGTAGAAGCCTGAGTTGCCTGCTGGCGTGCGACTATCGTCTCCCGCGTACTTGTTGGTGGGAGTTTCTACAGACTCGGTGTGTACGTGCTCGCAGGTATGCCAACTCCTAATTTGCCGTAGCGCTGAATTCGTAGCTCTCCTCCATGCTCTGCTCCACTCCCCTCGTCGCAAAGCTGACGCGTAAACCGCGGTGAGCGCAACAGCGTTAGAATTGAGCGACAAAATGAACAAAAATAAAATCAATCCGAGAACTAATTGTGAAAATGTGGCCTTGAGTGATCCGACTCCTCGCTGGGATAATTTCCCAATTCCCCTCCAGCCCCTTTTAATCCGCGGCGCGTTCAGGCGAGGAACTTTACATGATTTCTATCGCATTATTATGGGTTTCCCGCAACCGATCACTTTCCTCGGAAGGTATTGTAGAGGATGAAATTTGGGATCGAAAGTTCCCCTTCGGTTTTTCGATCAGACCATTTTTTTTTTTGTTTTTCATTTTTTAACTTTGTCTGACTTTTTATTTTTAAATATTCTGTTACTACTTATTCCAGGGTCGAAAAATATTTTTTTAAAGAGTTCATATTTTTTGGAAAAAACGCGTTTTTTTATGTAGTACATCGATACGTAGCCACCACACCCCTTCCAGCCCATTAGCACCGCGAATTAATTTGTAAAAAGATAAAATCACGAAACCGAAGAATTTTCTTTCCTTTATTTTCGGGTTTTTCTCATGACTACGATTAGGTCTATTAATTGGGGTCCCTCGCGACCCCAGTCATTTTCGATGAAGAAAAGGAATTATGTAATAAATTATCATTTTCTTTAGTTCTTCGTCAGGAAATCCTTTTCATGTGCTTTATTAAGCCTCTCACCCATCTATCATTTTCAAAATCATTTTCGAAAACAGGAATGGTAAAAACGAAACCCTAATTTTTTTGTCTTCGGCTTTTGGAAATGGTTTTGGAAGCGTGGGGATAAAATGGGGAGTTTGTGAGTTGATGGGAGGATAGATGGATAATGCTTCTGATTACCGATATGGAAATGAAAAACACAGAAAAAAGAAATAATTTTAATGGTAATTTCCTTTTTGGCTTTTGGGAATGAGTTTGGAAGCGCAGGGATAAAGATGGGGAGTTGGTGAGTTGATGAATGGATAGATGGATGACGTGTCTGATTACCGAGATAAAAAAAGCAAAAAACAAAGAAAAAAATAATAATTCCAATTTTTATTCCTTTTTTCGTTTTTAGGATTGATTTTGAACGCGTGGAGATAAAGATGGGCAGCTTGTGAGTTGATGGGAGGGTAGATGCGGACATGAAAAAAAGCGAAAAACAAAGAAAAAAAAACGATAACTCCAATTTGAATTTCTTTTTTTGCTTTTGGAAATGATTTTGGATGGGCGGCGATAATGATGCAGAGTTTCTGAGTCGTTAGGAGGATAGATGGATGACGTGTCTGATTAGCAATATGAGAGAAAAACGAAAAACAAAAAAAAAACATGATAATTCCAATTTTAATTTCTTTTTTGGCTTTTGAAAATGATTTTGGATGCGCGGCAATAAAGATGGGGGGGAGTTTGTGAGTCGATGGGAGGATCGATGGATAACGTGTCTTATTATCGACATGAGAAAAAAAAGCGAAAAACAATGAAAAAAAGAGTCGAGGGTCATGAGGGTCACTTGGGGAAGAGTCAAGCATCACAAGGGTCACTTGAAAAGGGTCAACCATCATGAGGGTCACTTGGGGGAGAGTCAAGTATCACGAGGGTCACTTGAGAGGACAGTGAAGCGTCACGAGGGTCACTTGGAGGTGAGTCGAGGGTCATGAGGGTTCGTTGGGGAAGAGTCGAGGGTCATGAGTGTCACTTGGGGGAGAGTCGAGCGTCATGAGGGCCACTTGGGGGAGAGTCGTGGGTCGCTTAGGGGAGAGTCAAGCATCACGAGGGTTACTTGAGGGAAGAGTGAAGCGTCACGAGGGTCACTTGGGGGAGTTTGTGAGTCGATGGGAGAGTAGATGGATGACGTGTCTGATTACCGACATAAAAAAAGCGAAAAACGAAGAAAAAAATTCTAATTTTGATTTTTTTTTTCGCTTTTGGTAATGATTTTGAACGCGTAGAGATAATGATGGGGAATTCCTTAGTCGTTGAGAAGATAGATGGATGACGTGTCTGATTACGAACATGAAAAAAAAGCGGAAAACAAAGACATTAATTGCAATTTTAATGTCTTTTTTCGCTTTCGGAAATGATTTTGGAAGATAGTCCATAAAGACTTTCCAGTCCAGAAGATTTTATAGTTGGATTATATGTTCTTGAAGGTGCTGATTCTGAATATGAAGTCCGTTTTTACCAAAGCAGGTGCCTTCTATTTGTGCATAACAATTTAATTGTTTAAAAGGAGATATTGCAAAAACTGTCGGAGATACAAAAGAAGTTGACAAACAAAAATTGCTCGTCATTTTAGAATACGAATTTTTTGTTTTATTACTTTTTTCGATAACTACTACGGATGAATAGATATTTGAGGCAAGAGTGGAACGAGCGGTACGTTAGCGCGGGCGCACAGCGCGAGCGCACTCCGACGCGTTTTGTCGAAAACTGGAAGAAGATAGAAAAAATTGTTTCAAATAAAAAAGATTTGTCATGAAATGTTGCATCAGATACATTTTGTGACATTTTTTGCTACTCATAATAGTTTATGAAATATTTACATTTTCGCGCTGCATAACCGGGAAAATTGATGATCCGGTCAACTTTCAATTGAAATCATCTCATAAACTATTGTGATTAGGGGAATTAGTTTATCTTCAAAATTTATGCATCATCAAACGAAGAACATTTTTTGTATGAATTTTTTTTCTCCATCTCTTTT
Source organism: Diachasma alloeum (assembly GCF_001412515.2). NCBI lineage: Eukaryota > Metazoa > Arthropoda > Insecta > Hymenoptera > Braconidae > Diachasma > Diachasma alloeum. The sequence goes on along the minus strand of NW_021680875.1, from coordinate 71,204 downwards.
TATTCGCGAAATATCTACAGTGAAAGTTGGAAATGATACCGGTTACGTCCGTACGCTAATGTCATTCTGTGTCCCCTGATATGTCAAGAAGCTTTTATTGTTGGATTATTATTGTTGGCGTTTGTAAGTTGCTGGATTGATGACAGGCTTAGTAACCAAAGAGGAAAGAATTAGAGCGACAATATTTTGTTGTGCTACGTTTCATTTTTGATGGCCCTGAAAAGGGCCGATTGTGATGTTCTTTATCCTGGGAGTTGCTGGAAATGGCCTCCTCCAGCAGCCACGCAGGCATGAATCCTCCGGAGGACGTCCACCCTCACACATTGGAGCATCTCAGCACTGGCATTGGTTGCGGCCGCATGCAATCGCGCCAGCAGTTCCTCCGCGGTCTCTGGCTCTGTCTCGTAGACTTGTTCCTTTAGATAGCCCCAAAGGAAAAAGTCTAGCGGAGTCAAGTCCGGGGATCTAATAAGGATAGAAATTCATAATTTTCCGGAACACTTTATTTTTCTCGAATAGGCTTACCATGCAGGCCAGTGGAGCGGGCCCTAACGACCGAACCAACATCCAGGGAACTGCGCATTCAAAAAGTTGGTGACGGTTCGAGCACAGTGAGGGGGTGCTCCATCCTGCTGGAACCACCGAGGTCTTCCTTCGAGTGATACATCGTCCCTGTATTTCAGGAAGAGTCTGTGTGACGAATTCGAGGTACTGTTGGCCCTGTTGAAAACAAAAAAGGATAAAAATATTATTTTTCCGCCTCGATGTCATATGTGTGTGAATGCGGGCTTGATGAATCCTTACATTCACATAATCCGGTACCTTGGAAATGAACACACGATCACCCACTATTCCTCCCACACGTTCACTTTCCACCGTGTCTGAAAATNCGAAATACCCTCAACGACGACATCCTTATCCACAAGTGTTCCTGGCTGTGGATAAGCGCATGCGAGAGAACCAGGTGGTACCACTAGGACACTGAGGTAGACGCAACGTCATTGTGACGTCGAGGAAGAAGTCTTGGCGCGTGTAGAGGAAGACCCGACAACGAGTTGTCGGAGGATCGAGAAGGCGATGGGCTGCCCGAAGTCAACGGTGAATCGCATCCTGCTGGAGAATTCTCTCCACCC
>NW_021680875.1:0-70060 GCF_001412515.2 Diachasma alloeum | reverse complement strand
TTTTTTCCCTCACCGAGTGAGGATTTTCAACAGCATAATTACGTAAATTATGCTGATTGAAAATGCCTTCTCTGGTAAACAAACATTCGTCTGTTGACATGATTTGGGCCAAAAAGTTTTCATTCCGGTAATGCAAGGCCAGAAACTCTAGACAGTAGTTCAGGCGCTGCTCTGCATCTCCTGGCTCGAGTTCCTGAACTCTTGTGTAGTGGAACGGGTGGAGAGAATTCTCCAGCAGGATGCGATTCACCGTTGACTTCGGACAGCCCATCGCCTTCTCGATCCTCCGACAACTCGTTGTCGGGTCTTCCTCTACACGTGCCAAGACTTCTTCCTCGACGTCATAATGACGTTGAGGTCCACCTCCGTGACCTGGTGGCACCACCTGGTTCTCTCGCATGCGCTTTTCCACAGCCAGGAACACTTGTGGATATGGATGTCGTCGTTCAGGGTAATCCGTGCAATACCTCCGTGCTGCCTCTGCTGCGTCACACTCACATGCGCCATACATCAGGTGCATATCAGCGTATTCGCTTGCTGTGTAATTATCCATGTCTTTTGACTTCACGTCTAACCCCGGCAAAGAATCAAACACGAATGACTCTCCCTCTCCAGAATACATAAAGTCGACCTGTCATTTCCTTCGTTTACCACTGACGGAACCTTCTAGAACCGTCTAGAACCGTCCGTGTTTACATCACGAGAGATGACGATGGAAATAAAACAAAAACACTTTTATTTATTTTATTCTGGAAATAAAACAAAAACAGTTTTATTTATTTTATTTCCATCGTCATCGCTCGTGATGTAAACACAGACGGTTCTGGACGGTTCTAGAAGGTTTCGTCAGTGGTAAACAAAGGAAATGAGAGGTCGACTTTATGTATTCTGGAGAGGGAGATTCATTCGCGTTTGATTCTTTGCCGGGGTTAGACGTGAAGTGAAAAGACATGGATAATTACATAGCAAGCGAATACTCTGATATGCACCTGATGTATGGCGCATGTGAGTGTGACGCAGCAGAGGCAGCACGGAGGTATTGCACGGATTACCCCGAACGACGACATCCATATCCACAAGTGTTCCTGGCTGTGGATAAGCGCATGCGAGAGAACCAGGTGGTACCACTAGGACACTGAGGTAGACGCAACGTCATTGTGACGTCGAGGAAGAAGTCTTGGCGCGTGTAGAGGAAGACCCGACAACGAGTTGTCGGAGGATCGAGAAGGCGATGGGCTGCCCGAAGTCAACGGTGAATCGCATCCTGCTGGAGAATTCTCTCCACCCGTTCCAATACACAAGAGTTCAGAAACTCGAGCCAGGAGATGCAGAGCAGCGCCTGAACTACTGTCAAGAGTTTCTGGCCTTGCATTACCGGAATGAAAACTTTTTGGCCCAAATCATGTGGACAGACGAATGTCTGTTTACCAGAGAAGGCATTTTCAATCACCATAATTTACATAATTATGCTGTTGAAAATCCTCACTCGGTGAGGAAAAAAGTTTTTAGACACGGTGGAAGGTGAACGTGTGGGGAGGAATAGTGGGTGATCGTGTGTTCATTTCCAAGCTACCGAATTATGTGAATGTGAGTACTCATCAAGCCCGCATTCACACACATGACATCGAGGCGGCAAAATAATATTTTTATCATTTTTTGTTTTCAACAGGGACAACAGTACCTTGAATTCGTCACAGACTCTTCCTGAAATACTGGACGATGTATCACTCGAAGGAAGAACTCGGTGGTTCCAGCAGGATGGAGCACCCCCTCACTGTGCTCGAACCGTCACCAACTTTTTGAATGCGCAGTTCCCTGGATGTTGGTTCGGTCGTTAGGGCCCGCTCCACTGGCCTGCATGGTAAGCCTATTCGAGAAAAATAAAGTGTTCCGGAAAATTATGAATTTCTATCCTTATTAGATCCCCGGACTTGACTCCGCTAGACTTTTTCCTTTGGGGCTATCTAAAGGAACACGTCTACGAGACAGAGCCAGAGACCGCGGAGGAACTGGTGGCGCGATTGCATGCGGCCGCAACCAATGTCAGTGCTGAGATGCTCCAACGTTTGAGGGTGGACGTCCTCCGGAGGATTCATGCCTGCGCGGCTACTGGAGGAGGCCATTTGCAGCAACTCCCAGCATAAACAACATTATAATCGGCCCTTTTCAGGGCGNAGACAGAGCCAGAGACCGCGGAGGAACTGCTGGCGCGATTGCATGCGGCCGCAACCAATGCCAGTGCTGAGATGCTCCAATGTGTGAGGGTGGACGTCCTCCGGAGGATTCATGCCTGCGTGGCTGCTGGAGGAGGCCATTTCCAGCAACTCCCAGCATAAACAACATCACAATCGGCCCTTTTCAGGGCCATCAAAAATGAAACGTAGCACAACAAAATATTGTTGCTCTAATTTTTTCCTCTTTGGTTACTAAGCCTGTCATCAATCCAGCAACTTACAAACGCCAATAATAATAATCCAACAATAAAAGCTACTTGACATATCAGGGGACACAGAATGACATTAGCGTACGGACGTAACCGGTCTCATTTCCAACTTTCACTGTAGATATTTCGCGAATAAAAAGAGATGGAGAAAAAAAATTCATACAAAAAATGTTCTTCATTTGATGATGCATAAATTTTGTAGATAAATAAATTCCCATAATCACAATAGTTTATGCGATGATTGCAATTGAAAGTTGACCGGATCATCAATTTTCCCCGTTATGCAGCGCGAAAATGTAAATATTTCATAAACTATTATGAGTAGCAAAAAATGTCACAAAACTTATCTGATGCAACATTTCATGACAAATCTTTTTTATTTGAAACAATTTTTTCTATCTTCTTCCAGTTTTCGACAAAACGCGTCGGAGTGCGCTCGCGCTGTGCGCCCGCGCTAACGTACCGCTTGTTCCACTCTTGCCTCAAATATCTTTTCATCCGTAGTAGTTATCGAAAAAAGTAATAAAACAAAAAATTCGTATTTTAAAATGACGAACAATTTTTGTTTGTCAACTTCTTTTGTATCTCCGACAGTTTTTACAATATCTCCTTTTAAACAATTAAATTGTTATGAACAAATAGAAGGCACCTGCTTTGTTAAAAACGGACTTCATATTCAGAATCAGCACCTTCAAAAACATATAATCCAACTATAAAATCTTCTGGACTGGATAGTCTGTATGGATTATGTTCCAAAATCATTTCCGAAAGCGAAAAAAGAAATTAAAATTGCAATTAATTTCTTTGTTTTCCGTTTATTTTTCATGTTGGTAATCAGACACGTCATCCATCTATCTTCTCAACGACTAAGAAATTCCCCATCATTATCTCCACGCGTTCAAAATCATTACCAAAAGCGAAAAAAGAAATCAAAATTAGAATTTTTTTTCTTCGTTTTTCGCTTTTTTTTTATGTCGGTAATCAGACACGTCATCCATCTACCCTCCCATCGACTCACAAACTCCCCCAAGTGACCCTCATGACCCTCGATTCTCCCCCAAGTGACCCACCTGACCCTCGACTCACCCCCAAGTGACCCTCGTGACGCTTCACTCTTCCCTCAAGTGACCCTCGTGACGCTTGACTCTCCCGTAAGCGACCCTCGATTCTCCCCCAAGTGACCCTCATGCCCCTCGACTCTCCCCCAAGTGACCCTCATGACCCTCGATTCTCCCCCAAGTGACCCACCTGACCCTCGACTCACCCCCAAGTGACCCTCGTGACGCTTCACTCTTCCCTCAAGTGACCCTCGTGACGCTTGACTCTCCCGTAAGCGACCCTCGATTCTCCCCCAAGTGACCCTCATGCCCCTCGACTCTCCCCCAAGTGACTCTCATGACCCTCGACTCTCCCCCAACGAACCCTCATGACCCTCGACTGACCTCCAAGTGACCCTCGTGACGCTTCACTCTTCCCTCAAGTGACCCTCGTGACGCTTGACTCTCCCGTAAGCGACCCTCGATTCTCCCCCAAGTGACCCTCATGCCCCTCGACTCTCCCCCAAGTGACTCTCATGACCCTCGACTCTCCCCCAACGAACCCTCATGACCCTCGACTGACCTCCAAGTGACCCTCGTGACGCTTCACTCTTCCCTCAAGTGACTCTCATGACCCTCGACTTTCCCCCTAAGTGACCCTCATGACCTTCGACTCTCCCCCAAGTGACCCTCGTGACGCTTCACTCTTCCCTCAAGTGACCCTCGTGATGCTTGATTCTCCCCTAAGCGACCCTCGACTCTCCCCCAAGTGACCCTCATGACCCTCGACTCTCCCCCAAGTGACTCTCATGACCCTCGACTCACCCTCAACGTACCCTCATGACCCTCGACTCACCTCCAAGTGACCCTCGTGACGCTTCACTCTTCCCTCAAGTGACCCTCATGACCCTCGACTCTCCCCCCAAGTGACCTTCATGACCCTCGACTCTCCCCCAAGTGACCCTCATGACCCTCGACTCACCTCAAGTAACCCTCGTGATGCTTGACTCTCCTCAAGTGACCCTTGTGATGCTTGACTCTCCCCTAAGTGACCCTCGACTCTATTTTTCATTGTTTTTCGCTTTTTTTTTTCTCATGACGATAATAAGACACGTTATCCATCCATCCTCCCATCGACTCACAAACTCCCCCCCATCTTTATCGCTGCGCATATATCCAAAATCATTTTCAAAAGCCAAAAAAGAGATGAAAATTGGAATTATCATGTTTTTTTTTTGTTTTTCGCTTTTTTCTCATATTGCTAATCAGACACGTCATCCATCTATCCTCCTAACGACTCAGAAACTCCCCATCATTATCGCCGTGCGTCCAAAATCATTTGCAACNCATATTGCTAATCAGACACGTCATCCATCTATCCTCCTAACGACTCAGAAACTCCCCATCATTATCGCCGTGCGTCCAAAATCATTTCCAAAAACAAAAAAAGAAATTCAAATTGGAGTTATCTTTTTTTTTCTTTGTTTTTCGCTTTTTTTCATGTTTGCATCTACCCTCCCATCAACTCACAAGCTGCCCATCTTTATCTCTACGCGTTCAAAATCAATCCTAATAACGAAAAAAGAAATAAAAATTGGAATTATGTTTTTTTCCTTTGTTTTTTGCTTTTTTTATGTCGGTAATCAGACACGTCATCCATCAATCCATTCATCAACTCACCAAGTGCCCATCTTTATCGCTGCGCTTCCAAAATCATTCCCAAAAGCCAAAAAGGAAATTACCATTAAAATTATTTCTTTTTTCTTTGTTTTTCATTTTTTTCCATGTCGGTAATCAGAAGCGTTATCCATCTATCCTCCCATCAACTCACAAACTCCCCATTTTATCCCCACGCTTCCAAAACCATTTCCAAAAGCCGAAGAAAAAAAAAATTAGGGTTTCGTTTTTACCATTCCTGTTTTCGAAAATGATTCTGAAAATGATAGATGGGTGAGAGGCTTAGTATAGCACATGAAAAGGATTTCCTGACGAAAAACTAAAGAAAATAATAATTTATTGCATTATTCCTTTTCTTCAACGAAAATGATTGGGGTCGCGAGGGACCCCAATTAATAGACCTAATCGTAGTCATGAGAAATACCCAATAATAGAGGACNGTTCAAAATCAATCCTAATAACGAAAAAAGAAATAAAAATTGGAATTATGTTTTTTTCCTTTGTTTTTTGCTTTTTTTATGTCGGTAATCAGACACGTCATCCATCAATCCATTCATCAACTCACCAAGTGCCCATCTTTATCGCTGCGCTTCCAAAATCATTCCCAAAAGCCAAAAAGGAAATTACCATTAAAATTATTTCTTTTTTCTTTGTTTTTCATTTTTTTCCATGTCGGTAATCAGAAGCGTTATCCATCTATCCTCCCATCAACTCACAAACTCCCCATTTTATCCCCACGCTTCCAAAACCATTTCCAAAAGCCGAAGAAAAAAAAAATTAGGGTTTCGTTTTTACCATTCCTGTTTTCGAAAATGATTCTGAAAATGATAGATGGGTGAGAGGCTTAGTATAGCACATGAAAAGGATTTCCTGACGAAAAACTAAAGAAAATAATAATTTATTGCATTATTCCTTTTCTTCAACGAAAATGATTGGGGTCGCGAGGGACCCCAATTAATAGACCTAATCGTAGTCATGAGAAATACCCAATAATAGAGGACAGAAAATTCTTCGGTTTCGTGATTTTATCTTTTTGCAAATTAATTCGCGGTGCTAATGGGCTGGAAGGGGTGTGGTGGCTACGTATCGATGTACTACATAAAAAAAACGCTTTTTTTCCAAAAAATATGAACCCTTTAAAAAAAATATTTTTCGGCCCTGGAATAACTAGTAACAGAATGTTTAAAAATAAAAAGTCAGACAAAGTTAAAAAATGAAAAACCAAAAAAAAAATGGTCTGATCGAAAAACCGAAGGGGAACTTTCGATTCCAAATTTCATCCTCTGCAATACCTTCCGAGGAAAGTGATCGGTTGCGGGACACCCTGTATTACAAAAAAAAAAAAATTCACCAAAAATCAAAGTGGAAATGCCATTACAACTCATTATTCAGGGGAATTATTATTATTTGTTCATTTCTTGGTGGCATAATTTGTTATTGAATTCTTCACAAATTATTTATCATGTAAATAAAGTGTCGTTGAGATCCAAGGATAGATGAAAAATTGTATATTATAAAAATTCCAGAGCACAGATTCATATATTCATAAAAATTGTGTGGAAAGGAGAGGTACATACGAGAAACTTTGATTTGCGATGAGTAATGCGTTGAAAGATGTCCCGTGATTGAGAGAGAGTGCAGATGATTCCATCTTATTCGTGACTCTAACGCATCTAATGAGTAACAAGATATGATTTGAAATCCTCCCTCCAAGAGTACGGTTTGACAACAACAAAACCATTTTCTTGCGGAATGACACAGTGAATCTTATGAGTTCCAGGTATTGATTTGTCTGTCTTGAACCGTTTCATCAAAAGGGCTGAGCTCTCACATACTCTTCCTTTGGAGAAAACTCAACTTGAATGTTTGGCGGATTCATTGCAGCCCACGAATACAATCCATAAGCTGTTGTAATTTGTTGATCTGGGGGGAGTTGCAAACTGGCACGAGCGGCTGCTCCTTTCAAAGCCCCGCCTACACCATCACATAGCCCCTTGTCATGCGCAGTAGCGAAGAGGTGCCATTGTACATCTATCCCAAAATCTTCTATTTGATAGGAAATATTGACTAAATTTTTATAGTTTTTATATTGTTGAGGTGCGCCATCTGAGAAATGATATACCTTCTCCAAATTGACAGTAATTGTCCGCAGGAAATTAACAACAATTTTAGTATAACCGTCGACTGCAATGACATCGTGTGATAGGCAATCCGATACTATCGCTAAACTCTTATGAACGATCTCATCATTCTCTCTATAATAAGCAACGACAGTGTAAACCCTGGCAGAGACATTGTTCCAGTGGAAACCATGTGCTGCATCTTGCATAATGAATGCGTAATTCTCAGCAAAATCGCCAATAACTAGAAACTGTCCCTCTCGTAAAGACTCCTTTAATGTTTTCAAATAGTTCCCTTCTTCTTTTAGAATGAAAGACTGGGGCAAAAATTGGACCATTTTTGCATAAAATTCATCAGCAAATTCATCAACATCCTGTATCATCTCGACAAGAGTAGTTCGAGGCTTAGAGATTCACTGTTTGTAAGTAATTCTCTCTATGTCATTCTCTTCTAGCACATTGTAAATTAAATCACGCAAAGTAGCAGTCGCTGGACACTGTCGGCAAATTCTTAGATAACATTGAGGAGTAGAGGGTTCGCAAATCATGAACTCAATACAATCGTTGCTCCAATAATGTGTCTCATTCGTCAGTCTCTTCAAATTAGCACCTGGAAAGACTGTAAGGGATTCACGAGATATCCTTTCTACCGCCGACCTCAAACCAAAAGGAGGGTTACATGTTCTTGACAACAGGGGACACACTTCTTCAACTCCTGTGTTGCGATGAAACTATATGAAGAACTATTCTGGAAAAGCAGTTTTTGGGTTCAGAATGAAAAAACACTTTAAGGATTCTAACTATGGAGCCCATTCTTTGATTAATTGCTTCGTTTCCCCAAAAACTACATGAGGAGAAATGATTGGTAACAATGAGAATCAGTTGAAGTATGACAAGAATAAAACATATCATCGAGCATCATCAGCTTTATATTTTGGTGTATTGAGCACACACAGGCAGTGTGTGTGCCACTCGATCCACCTAGAACACAGTGTTTTGGACGCAGCATGCCAAAACTTGAAAATCCAAGGGTGACACCGGGGTGTTCGTCTTTAAAAAGTTTGAACAACTCTTTTAAATTCATCATAATCATCTTTTCTGGGAGTAGATTTTCACACCGTTATTGTCTCTGGTAGGCACTGAATCTTTCTTCTCGAGCATCACACTCGAGTATCTCTCGTCGTTATAAAACGCTAATACTGCCTCAGTAGTTGCACTCAATAATTTATAGCCTGGAAAAACGATAGTATCAGGATCATAACAATATGTGAATAGATGAATCCAATGGAAATTGCAGAGAATCAAATGTTGAACACATGCTTAGTTTTGAGTTTGGAGTGGAGAGAATACCTTCGGTACGCACGAGTTCTCTGGCTTGTCTAATCATGTAATCAGGAGCAGCCATCACGTCAGACACTTTTTTCAGACTCCATCTCAAGGGCAGCAGGGTTAATAACTGTATTCTCTGAGCTCTAGTGGTGTCTTCCTCATGAAATTTTTGTTTGAAGGCAGTGATCATTGAATTGAGATCATCACCATCTTGTTTACTTGTAAAAAAAGGCTCGCACGATGCCATCAGTTGATGCTTCAAATTTAGTGACAACTTTTTCGCTTTATTATCGACCCAAACCTCGTTCTGCAGTTTCTTGGCGGAAATTGTAGATTCGTTCAATAATGGTAGTCCTTAATTGATAATTAGTAGCCTCACATCTATTGCCAATTCTGATTGATCAGAATGTTGTGAGAGTGAAATAGTATCACTCGCCTCAGAACTTACAACGCAAGTAGTCAAACAAGTTGGTAAATCTATTGATAAATAACATAAAAGAAATGTGCATTATCACTTAATTTATGGCCCTCCAAATAATCGGAATCCATATGCTCTACTGGCTCTTCTTGTGCTTGAGTACGAGTCTCATGAGGACCAGGCGACTGTGTTGATGTTGCATTTTCTGAAGTGCAAGAGTTCTGTGATGCTTAGTCAGTCCGTGATTCTGAAAGGGTGCCTCTTTCTGAGGTTACAGTCTCACTCCATTAATCGATATTTGGTTGTATTGTGTCTCTGTTAATTGTCTCATCAACCGAATTCAACCGAATGCTACAACTAGCACATATCTTTTCATCGATAGCTAATTTCCATCTTTGCTGAATGACTGAAGTCACTTTTCGTAGATTTTTGTTTTCTTTCATGATTTAACAATCCAAATGGATTAAAACAACGATCGCGAGAAGAATTTTTCGCTGCCATATCGTAACAAACAGCGATGATTACTGTATTATGAATAAAATGTATCTGGGAGAAGTCTTTTCGAACGGTCGTGGAGTCATAAACAACAATTGGTGGGAACGCGAGAACTGTCAGCCATCGCCACCTACCAGTAAAATCCGAAGTTGTTCAAGATCTGAATATGCTTCACTGATTTTTCAGGCGGGAAATTCAAATAATGCATCCACGTTGAGATGCAAAAGAAAATGAAGAACTTTCGCAATTTTTCATAATGTATTCATATTTTCAAATTCGTTATTAAGACTACGCAATGGGATTTCCACTTTGATTTCTGGTGAATTTTTTTTTGTGTGATATATTCACCAAAAAATAAAAAATAAATAAAGTGGTCCAACCTTGCAATCTGCTATTTTTTTCGGTTTTTATGAGATAATCAATGAAAGAACCGAGAAAATGAATATTGCCTATTCATATATGGAAAGTGTGTCAAAATACGCGTATTTTGAAAAATAAAATTTCAATTGGTTGATTTTTACGGAAGTTACAGGCGTTTGAAGAAAAAACTAGAAAAAGGATTGCTCACAGGATGGGTCAAACAATCTGAAAAAATTTGAGAAGTTATCGTATATTATGTACAATCACAGAAAGAATCGGCAATATGATCGACGATGGTGAGGGTTTTGACCACGTTGAGTTCACATGGAATTCCCCATATTTATAATGATCATGTGAATACAGATAGGTCATTCGAGAAATTAAACGAATCATGTTCAGCATGTTGGAAAGATAATTATTCGTTTTTAGTTAGCGATAAAGACATTCAATCAAGTCGATACAGAAGAAATTTTGATTGTTTCGTCCAGCTGAATAATGGATGTGGACGACAGACATAAACAGTTATGAACTAAATCCCAGCGAGTCAATATGCCTCCAAGCCAGGATGAAATGTCTAAACAACAAGAGATTTTGCGTCAAATTTCCGTTGCAAGCAAAGCAATTTAATGAAAACATAAACTATTGAAATTGGGTAGAGAGGATGTCGATGAAGCAGTAAATGAAATTTTTAAACCCATTGTACAACTGCTTCAAGAACTGAATATCGAAGTGTGAAACTTTCTGATGATGGACGAAATTTTAAGTTGATTGATGAAAATCGTCGAGAACTCAGACATAAGTGTATCCCAAAACCGATATTTTCGAGTAGAGGCACCTTTGAAGACAGTTATGCGTCTACAGCTGACGATTCTTTATTCAATCACCTTGAATGATACTATAGTTCCATTTTTGGGAAAAAATCAGGATGATACTAGAGTTCCAGGTATTGACAATTCATGCAATCTGAGTGAGAGTTCATTGGTCAACCCCTAAGAGATGGGCACTGGAGAAAATGAAAATTCTTCCGATACAGATACTCTTGCAGGAAAATATTTGACGCAAATCAATACAACAAAATGGGAAAAAAGCTTATGGAGTTCGCAAACCTACACATAATTTTATGATTGGAGATTTTCCCATATTTTTTGAGGATGAATTTATTCAAGTCAAAACCATGAAATACGCTAGCACCGAGGGACTGCTGCAGCTCGTCTCCATAAAAAATCCTGATGACGCTTTGATTAGTGCGAGTGATATTGAAGCATATAAAAATATTATACTTTCGACTAATGGACATCAAAAAAATTACAAACCTCATGGAGGCATCCGAGAATTGAAGGGTGAGGAATACGAGAAATATATTTCAGAGTTTGACGGATCCCTGGGGATACTGGCGTGGGGCTTCTGCCTACCTTCATGAGGGCTCGGCAACGCAACACAGTGGATTATATTTATTGGGATGATCCGAATGAACTTGTGGACCGTCTTCGATTACTGATGGCTTCACAGAGGGCAGGGAATCCGATTCATGATAATGAAATTATTTCAGTTGTCGAAGAAGTTCATGAGGCTGGAATTATATATTAAAGTATGTACATTGCGATCTATCATCATTTGCAAAATGAGTGTTGACGTGTTCGGTCAACACTTAACTTCTGATAATGCCTCTTATAATCGAGGCCCACCAGGCGTTGGATATAAACTCACTGCAGATGAAAATTATGATCTTCTTGATAAAAGGCTGAGCAATGTTACAACACCAGTGGACCTGCACGATGCTGTAACATCAGAGACTCTCAATGCAAAAATTAACGAATTGCAAATTGATATGAAACGAAAATGTGCGGATATTAATAGACGAATGGGCAGGTTAATGAGAATAGTAGAAAAAATATCTAGCGACCCCAAAAATATCACAGAATCAATTGGATATTGTGACAGAATTGCATCGCCAGCAAGGAGAAATTATCCTCGGCGATGAATCAACATTCGTGATCTCGATGAATCATGGCAGGCTGATTTGGTGGATATGACAACTTACGCAAAGAGTAATAATGGAAATAGATTTATACTCGCTGTTATTGATAATTTTTCCAAATTTGCGTGGGCTGAGTCAATAAAGAGAAAACATGTCCAAGATGTCACGAGAGCTATGACTTCTATTCCCTGACAGGGTCTTGTACCCGAACATTTATATATTCATGGTGGAAAGGAATTTTACAATCCTGAATTTCAAGCATTAATGAAGAAATAGAATATCAATTTATATTCTACATTCAGTAATTTGAAGGCGCCAATATATGAGCGATTCAATCGAACATTGAAGAGTAAAATGTGGTTACAGTTCAGTTTGGGTGGAAATTACAAGCAGATTGACATATTGCTGGAACTCGTACAGGAATATAATCACAGAAAACATCGAACCATTCGCATGAGGCCTGTGGATGTGATAACAAAAATTGCAAAAACATTGCGTCTCCTCTACGCCGACATTCGGGTGAACAGAAGGCGGACAAAGTTTCAAGTGGGCGATAACGTTCGCATAAGTAAAGTGAAATATGTTTTTGACAAGGGCTATACACCCCGTTGGACCACAGAAATCTTCACTATTCGAGAAACTAATAATACTAATCCAATCACATATAAATTGAAGGATTATAAAAATGAATTGATCACTAGAAGTTTTTATGAGGAGGAATTACTGAAGACAAAACACTCCGACATGTATCTTGTGGAAAAAGTATTTAAAAAAATCTGGAAATCGACTATTTGTTGAATGGTTGGGTTTTGATACCATCCACAATAGTTGGATAAATGCTGACGAATAAAAGCGACAAAAACATTTGGAGAGGGAGGGGTTTTGAAGAGTCACTCTATTATTAACCTCATCAGTTAACAACGTTATTTCAACTCGATAACAAGATTGTGAAGATTACAGTGTTACAACTTCCAATAGTGGCAATCTATCAGACTAGATTTCTTGAACACGGGTATTCCTAGCCAAAGTGGTTTACACTATGAAGTAGCAGGAAGATAACGTTTCTTAAGCGCAGAGTTGCAGCTTACAACTTATATTAATTTAAGAAAATTCATTTCTCAGAGATCATTGGTAACACGAGAAATGCTGAAAAACATGAATGAAACATGTAAATACCATGCTGAGTATGAAAAAATTGTGACCATTCTCCAAGCAGAAAATCTGTTGATGAACGAGGAGAATGTGGAAAAATAGATCAACCAATTTCTCTTCTTCATGAATGAATCGATGAGCGAACGAAAATAGGTATACTCTGGATACTTTGGAGCCATTTCAGAGATATTTTTTAGAGCATTGAATGAAACTTACTATGATTATGCACCAATCGTAAAAGAAACCACTGATAATTCTCGAGCACATAAAATCCAAACAGGACTACATCATTTGCATGATGAACTTAATCAAATGAAAAATCGGACCGCAACGCCAAATGTCAACCAATGACTTTTGACGTCCTTTTTGCATTATCGGACAGCGATGCTGAAAAAAACGTCGAATCGGTTGCGAAGTTCAAAAGATATTCATCATAATAGATTTTCAGAAAAAGTTGAATATCTCCGAAACTGCTAGTGCGTTGAGCCCATCTTCAATTTGAACCTTTGTTATCATAGGAGGAAGACACTCTCCAAATTGTAAGTTGATATTTCGATTTTTGCACACGTTAGCGCGCATACAAGGATTTTAATGGAAAAACAGAAAAGAGGAAATACCTCAAAAACGTGGTCTGGACGGGTATATATATTTTTGTTGATCTAGGTAGAGGACATTCAGATGAATAATGTGAAAAAAAATCTAAATCGGTCTAATAATTTTAAAGATATTCGTGAAAAACGATTTAAAAATGAATCGCTTTATCTAAAAAAACTATTTGACCGTTCGGGCTGAAATTATGCACAGAGTTAGTCCTCATTAAGACCTATAATCTGACGAAATTTCAAATTTTTTCGAATTATTTTAGCCACTTTATTAATCAGTTTTCTAAAAATGGACCCTCGGGAAGGTGGCGGTGGACATATTCTCATAGAGACATGGTCGCCAAACTTTGTATTTTTCCGTTTCAGACCATTCTACATCATTTCCAACGATGGGATGGTTATTGGCCTCGTGAAGCGATGAAATGAATTAAGACTTTAATGTGAGAAAAGCCCGACGTTTCGGCTGCATTTACGCAGCCATCTTGAGAGGCAGAATTTATTCAATATAAAATGTCTAAAACATAAAAATAAATAACACAAGAAACGTCACATAAATTACAGAACATCTATTGCCATAAAAATACTGTGAGCTAACACTAAATACCTAATTGATTGAGAAAACCCGGTTCATGTTGCGGCCGGAGAAACAATGTAGGCGACAGGTATAACCTATATAAAGATATGTCCATGGATGACATAGTACATAACGAACCATTGGAGAGCATATAAAACCCCAAGAAAGACCCACCCAAAACCTGAACCCCCTCCGCAGTAAATAAATCATGAATAACTTTTTTATCTCCTCGAACAAAACAAGAAAACCAAAGCAGCATCGATACCACATACCTGTCATCTTCGTGTCATCAAACTACTATATCCTAGCCGTTAAAACGACCCTACGTCCCCCTCACTAGTTGACGCACGCTACAGTCCTGATTGACGCACGCCCAAACGATCCCAATCGACTACGCCACCCAAGTATCAATAAACGCAAGAACAAATTTGAATGCGAAAAGAGCAAAGACAACATTATTTAAAATTATAAATTAGATTATTATAAGCGAAAGAAAGATTTTTAACGCCAGTTCTGTAATTAATGCTATTGTCTATTTGTTTCTTAATATGGAATATCTCAAGAACGTTTCTCTTCATCTTACTGCACTCGGTGTCCAAAATTCTAACGTCATTGAAATAAAAATTATGTTTCAATTCTTGCGCGTGTTGGGCTAAAGCCATGCGGCCATTGTTGCTTACTTTATCTTCACTGTTCTGATGTTGGTAAATGCTGTCCTTCATGTAGCGACATGTCTGCCTTATACGTCTTACCACAGTCTATACAACCAATCTTATAAGTTAAATTTGTTCTGAGCATCGGGTCGATTTTGTCTTTAGTTGTGCCCAACAGATTAGCCATTTTTCCTGTGATTTTTGAAATTATACTGATATCTACTTTTTTACATAATCTCTTCAATTTCATAGTTAATCTTTTCGAGTACGGCAACACCATAAATCTCCCATAATATTTGGCATCTCCAACGTCTCTGTCCTCCATATTCACGGATCTTGAGCGACTGTTCCGACGCAATTTCTCAAGCTTCCAATTAATTTAATGGTTGACAAAGTCCATGGGATAGCCATTCATAAACAAAATCCGGCGTGCAAACTTCAAGTTTTTCTTCCGAAACTTCTCCTCCGATAATCTGTATATGCTATCCGCGAAATTGGTAACTACTGCAATTTTCTGGCTCATAGGATGATTAGACTAAAAATTCAGCAAACGTCCCGAAAACGAGGATTTCTGATACCAGTCGAAAGACAAACTGTTGTTTTCTGTAATTGCCAGTAGGTGTAGAAAAGCTAACTTACTATCCGTTTCTATTTCGTGAGTAAAATTCAATCGTTGGTCATATGCATTAAATACCTTTATCAAGTGTTGAACCTTATGTCGCGGAACACATGCAAAGATATCGTCGACATATCTATGAAATATCAGAGTTTTAAAGTCAAGTTGATTGAGACAATGGGACTCCAGTTCCTGCATAACCAAATCAGCACAAACGGGTGCCAAGGGGGAACCCATTGGCAACCCGTAAACCTGACTGTAATAATTATTGTTAAATTGAAAATGAATGTTTTTCATTATGATTTCTACCGCCTTGATAAGTTCTGAAAGAGAGATAAGCACCTTAATTTTGTCCTGTTTATTTATGATGGCAGATTTAACTAACTCAAAAGGAACGTTTGTAAACAGCAAAGAAACATCAAGTGAGACTAAGATGTGATCATCCGAAATGTGAACATTTTGAACTGACTCTTTAAAATGGAAGCTTTTTTTTGTATAAGAGAAATGATCTGTAGTTAACGGCAACAACTTCTTATGGACAAATTTCCCGAGTTTGTGTAAAGGACCATTGATCGAAGAAACAATGGGTCGGTATGCTAAGATAGGCTTGTGGATTTTTGGCAGTAGATATAATCTGGGGCGAGCCGACTGTAATGGTTAGATGGGTGAGGTGTTGCTCCGGCGGACATCCAAGCTAAGCAGCGTTGAGCTGGGTTAGTACTTGGATGGGTGACCGCTTAGGAAAACCTCGCTCGCACAAAAATTGCCCACTGCACAATCGGCCGGCTGTGCGACTGGGGTTTTACATGGTTTCCCGTGCAGTCCTAGCTCGAATGGGGCACAGCTACGAGTAAGACGGCCATGATACCGCAGATAACAATGAGAGGAAAAAGAAAGGAACGGACGCAGGCTAGAGGAGGGGTTTCAAATCGAGAATTACTTCGATAAAATCAATGAAATAGAAAAAATAAAAAATAATATAGTCTGGGGCAAGTAGACGAGAAGTTTGTTAAGTAACCGCACAGATCCTCTGAAATGTACCCTTGTTCCTTCCAGGACTTGACTAATTTGTTGTTTAAATTTTGTGCAGTTGATTTTTTGTTTTTTTTGTAGAAATTTATAGGTAGACGAGTCACCGAGTAAATCCTCCTCCTCCTGTATGTACTCGTCTTTTCCTAAGATGTCTGTGATTTGTCCCTTATCAGCCCTAGTAATTAAAATATCTCTATTAGATTTTTGAAAATTCTTTACTATTGACGTCGCGTAATCTGTTCTCTTATTACTTAAATAATACATATGATTAGTCAAGATATTAACAAATGAACTCTTCAGTGATTCTACTTCTTGTTTAGGCGCGAGGTTAATATTTTTTTCAAATTCAGCAATGATATTCTGACGTGAGAAATGTTTGTAGTCTTCCTGAGTGGCAAAATTGTGACCAAGAGATAGAAAATGTACCGCATTGACAGGTATATCAGTATTGGTTAGGAGTCATCTTGAGGGGTGGATCACATGGGGTTCATTCGCATTAGTCAAGGTGGTATCTTTGTGTGGTCTTAAGCTATCATTGATACTGGCGGTAAGCGACGATCCTAGCATCGAGGAGTCATATGCATTAAGTACAGAGTTATTTAGAGATTTCACCTTGAGTTTGTTCAATTTTTCTTTGAGTCTACTACTTTTTGTCACAAATAACTTATCAAAATGGATGCGTTGTCTTATTAGGAATTCTTGCAAAATGCCCTGAGGAATCAAAGTAGAGTGAGTAGAGTGAGAATAGGTGAGTAGTCTACCTATAAACTTCTACAAAAAAACAAAAACTCAACAGCACAAAATTTAAACAACAAATTAGTCAAGTCCTGAAAAGAACAATGATACATTTCAGAGGCTCTGTGCGGTTACTTAACAAACTTCTCGTCTACTTGCCCCAGATTATTTCTACTGCCAAAAATCCACAAGCCTATCTTAGCATACCGACTCATTGTTTCTTCGATCAATGGTCCTTTATACAAACTCGGGAAATTTGTCCATAAGAAGTTGTTGCCATTAACTGCAGATTATTTCTCGTATACAAAAAATAGCTCCCATTTTAAAGAGTCAGTTAAAAATGTTCACATTCCGGATGATCACATCTTAGTCTCACATGATGTTTCTTCGCTCTTCACAAACGTTCCTTTTGAGTTAGTTAAATCTACCATTATAAATAAACAGGGCAAAATTAAGGGGCTTATCCCTCTTTCAGAACTTATTAAGGCGGTAGAAATCATAATGAAAAAGATTTATTTTCAATTTAACAATAATTATTACAGTCAGGTTTACGGGTTGCCAATGGGTTCCCCCTTGGCACCCGTCTGTTCGGATTTGGCTATGCAGGACCTAGAGTCCCATTGTCTCAATCAACTTGAATTTAAACCTCTGATATTTCATAGATATGTCGAGGATATCTTTGCATGTGTTCCGCGACATAAGATTCAACACTTGGTAAACATATTTAATGCATATGACCAGCGATTAAATTTTACTCACGAAATAGAAACGGATAGTAAGTTAGTTTTTCTAGACCTATTGGTAATTAGAGAAAACAATAGTTTGTCTTTCGACTGGTATCAGAAATCCACGTTTTCGGAACGTTTGCTGAATTTTCAGTCTAATCATCCTATGAGCCAAAAAATTGCAATAGTGTCCAATTTCGCGGATCGCATATACAGATTATCGGACGAGAAGTTTCTGAAGATAAACTTGAAGTTTGCACGCCGGATTTTGCTTATCAATGGCTATCCCATGGACTTTGTCAACCATTCCATTAATTTGAGGCTTAAGAAATTGCGTCGGAACAGTCGCTCAAGGTCCTTGAATATGCAGGACAGAAACATTGGAGATGCCAAAGATTATGGGAGATCTATGATGTAGCCATACTCGGAAAGATTAACTATGAAATTGACGAGGTTATTTAAAAAAGTAGATGTCAGTATAATTTCAACAATCACAGGAAAAATGGCCAATATGTTGGGCACAACTAAACACAAAATTGACGCGATACTCAGGTCAAATTTAATTTATAATATTGATTGTGCAGACAGTGGTAAGACGTATATAGAGCAGACATGTCGCTACTTGAAGGACAGAATTTACCAACATCAGAACAGTGTAGATAAAGTAAGCAATAGTGGCCGCACGGCTTTAGCCAAACACGCACAAGAGTTGAAACATAATTTTAATTTCACTGACGTTAGAATTTTGGACACCGAGTGCAGTAAGATGAAGAGAAACGTTCTTGAGATGTTCCATTTTAAGAAACAAATAGACAATAGTATTAATTACAGAACTGACGTCAAAAATCTTTCTTCCACTTATAATAATCTAATTTATAATTTTAAATAATGTTGTCTTTGCTCTCTTCGCGCTCAAATTTGTTCTTGCGTTTATTGACACTCGGGTGGTGGAGTCGATTGGGATCGTTTGGGCGTGCATCAATCAGGACTATAGGGTAGGTCAACTAGTGAGGGGGGCGTACGGTCATTGTAACAGCTACTGGGATCGTGTAGTTTGGTACCACCAGCTATCAAGTCTTTTACAGAGGATGCCTGTGAAAAGCTTCGCCATACAGTTCACCAAGGCGATACCGCGATAATTCGACGGGTCACTCCTATCACCCTTCTTGTGGATCATGGTAACAACGACTTTAGACCAGGATTTTGGAACCGCCTCCTCCGCCATGATCCTGTTGAACAGGTGTAGAACATATTCCCTCCAGCATCCCGGCATCGCCCTGATGAAATCCCCCGATATCTGATCAATCCCCGGCGCTTTACCCTTTTTACAGTTCTTAAAGGCATCCTCCAACTCAGCCAGTGTGATATCAGCATCCAGCCAGGGGTTACTCACACCAAGAACTCTGAAATCACAGGTGACTCTGGGGGGATAAATATGTCGATAAAATTGGTTCCAGAGCTCAACCGAAAGCCCTATGGTAAATTGAATAATTCTATTCTCGCACACAGCCTCCCAAAACTCAGCAGCGTTTCTCGTGTTGGCTAGTTTATCTCTAATATCTTGCTCATATTGCAACTTCCTTTCTTTTTTAACTTCATTATATTCGTTTCTACTATTTACAAAAATACTCAGCTGAGGTTCTGTGAATCCAACTTTTTTGGCGGCCTTTAAAGCTATTGATTTTTCTTTTTTCCTAGCCTGACATACACTATCGAACCAAGGTTTTTTACTGATTCTGCTGGTTAAGTTATTACTATTATTGTTACCACCTGCCGGTCCCACAACCATCCCAGCTGACCCCGCTGCTTCCCAGACCGCATTTTTAAGGTTATCGTACAAAATATCAATATCAGAATGTCGGAGAGTCACCGAGTGTTTAGATTCCTCAAGATAACGCGAAAAGACTTCTCCGTCAGTATTGCCCCATCTGAGACGAGCTGGAATACTGTTAGTACCAGTATTATTATTATTATTATTATTGAAGTCAGTATGAGAGCAGGCAGGGTCAGTGATCGATAGGATGATTGGGAAGTGGTCGGATGTCGAAACTGAGATATCCACGTGAAAATTCGAGACAAGAGGAATACAATTAATTTTAACAAATACAAAGTCTATAACACTCTTGCCTTGATGATCCACAAATGTAAATTGAGCTGGGAAGTCTTCTGGAACTCTGCCGTTGAGGATTATGAAGCCGTTGTCCGTCATGAAGTCCATCAGGACAATACTGTCCGGCTCCGGGCGGAAAGTGTCTAACGAGCGTCTCTCGCTAAACAGGAGAGATCCTTCTACCAGATCCGGAGCACAGTCTCCCAGGTTTTTGATGCGGCAGTTAAAATCGCCCCCAATAATGCCTAATGACCTGGGGGTCATTGTATTTTTCTTCAATGTCAGAGATAAGTGCCTGCAGTGACTCAAGGGCTAAAGGCACTTTCACTCTAGGGACAAAGTACACTGAGAAGATGATAAAAGTCAATTCATTAAAAGTCAGTTTGATGGCACACCATTGATCACAGGTATCCAGCACTTCGAAACGCAGATCATTCTTAACCAAAGTCACTAGCCCTCCCCCGCCTCTTCCTCTCGACCTCAATACTTCCCTAGTAAAAGATAATTTTTCCCAGGGGACGAACATTCAATATAGGGCCATTGTAGTTGAAGTTGGTTGAGAGGAAGATGGAGATTTCATTTTTCATTGTGTCGCTATTCAAAACAAGGCCACTAATCAGAATGTTATTCCTACGGATGAGTTTATCCTGAGCCTCTACTTTGTCTGCGAGGCCTTTGATGACTTTTTGGGTGGCCAGGTCCGTTGCAAGATTCGGGGGATTTTTGGAAAGTTGGAGGAGTCTGCTGTCCACTTCTGCTCTGTTCTGGGCCATCTCATTTTCCACAGATGCAACCCTCAAGCGAACATCCTGAATGGCCTCAGAGTGGTTCTGGTTGTTCTGCTTCACACAATTTTTCAGACAGGTTAGACGGTTGGAGGTTTCCTCTTGCCTCTCCAAAATCCTGCTGAAAGCACTTCTGTTCTCCTGTAGAATCATCAGTAACATCATTTTAATTTGTGGATTGATGCTGGAGTCATCAAGGATAGGGATTTCTCCAGCCTGTGAGCTTGCCATGTTCATACCAGGGGGAATCAAGATGGTATTGTTGAGCGAACAGTTTGGACTGAAGGAACTGGACGATGAGTTGAACGAGGAATCCCTCGTAGCCTCAGAGATTTGGGATTTGTCGCTGGGGTTTGAGGCGTTTTTTGGCTTTTTGCAGGGGCTTTCGAATGTATCTGTCCTGCCAGTAGGAGATGCAGATCTCTTGCCCACCCTTGAACTCGGTGAGCTGTTCGAATATGCATTTTTACCAATTTTTCTTTCAGAAGAAGGTTGCGATTTGGAATTGTCCTCGTTAGGGTATTTGGTGTTGACGTTTTCAGTGATGTCGATACAGTAGGGGTCACTGACTTGTATGGTGATTCAGATAGCACGGCAGGTACCACAGGATTAGTAGAGAGGGCACCAGACTCCATCCCACCGGGAGAAACGTCGAGCTGAACACGAAAATCTCACTCTAACCTCCCCAAAAGACGCCAACTGAAAACACTCACGTAGCCTACAAACTAGGGCTTGGGTACAAAGGGTTATCATCCCAGGGTCTGCAGCCGAGCTTGCTTTACTTGATTACTCCGTAAAATTAGATGACTCGGGTCGAAAACTGTACAAAACTTTTAAAAAACTGACGAAGAATATTACCACTGAACTATACTCTAAAGCGACATCTGTCGGTCCCCCTATATATATATATATATGTTTAAGGGTTATTACGATGACACTGCATTATTTTGAAGTATAATTCAAATGTATGAATTATAACCTCAAAACCGAACAGCTCTTGGCATGACCCGGGAGCACCACGTGGAGGTGGCTGTTCAAGGCTCCCAAAAAGTTGTTAATTGTGGGTGTGTATTCACAATTTCCAACTGGCGCAATGCTGAAATATGCTGCCTGGTCGGGTTACGCACGGTCGCTATGTTCAGATGGAAAATGACGCTCATACCTTGCTCTACCTCCTCATGCACTTAGATCCGCCGCGGTCCCTTCTGACCGCATGTTTTATTACAAAACACAAGAACTCCACTTTCGGGAACATTCGCGTCAGATATTCGGACTGAGGTTATCGGCATACTGGAGGGTTCGCGAGGTCGAGGTCAAAGTTGCAGGACGAACACTATACCACACGACGAACGCCTACTAGTGGTCATTTCGATGACTGTCATCAAAGTGACCATAGCTCCATTTATCGTATGCTTAAGAAATCCGTTACTGTCATCAAACTGGCCTTTAAACATATATATATCTTACGCAAGGGCCTAAGCCCAGTGGGACGGGAAGCTGGCGCCACCTTTCCGACACTTCCTCTCGACTGCTTCCGAGTCCTCTCACCATAACTGACCTCTGTCTCGCTACAATTCAAATATTTTTCTTTCCTAGATAGACAACAAAATAATTATTAAATATTTACATTCATTATTTTGTCAACTTGGCATTTATGTAGTTCAAACGCCAGAGGTTTGGTGAATACGTCAGCTAATTAATCCCTGGAACTTATCCAGTTTACTTTGATCAGTTTGAGCTTGACACATTCCTTTATATGATGAGCTTTGACATCAATTATATGTCTTAATTTATTTCCCCCACTCGTCTCAGCACTACACGTTGCCGCCTTATTATCGCACCACTTTCTTTACCGACCTGTAAGTAGCTTGCACACTGTTTCTTTCACTCCTGCTTCAAACTGCTTTTCTGCCTGTCGTGCCCTCGGGCGTTTTTTCTATTATAGTTTGTTGCATGCGCCTTTTTGCAACCAACATTTGGAGCATTAATTTCTCCGAGTTGGTTGTTTTTTCGAGCATCTGGAGACGTTATAGTGTTTGGGACTTGATAACATAACCTCTGTGCATCTGTCGCTATCTTTCTCTCCACGCCTGATCATCCTTGTCTTTCACTGAATTCTCTTGCTGCGCCATCTGACCCTGCTTTGAGTATTGAAGCTCCTACTCTGTACTGCGAGGGTTTCCTGCTTTATCTACGGTCCTTGGGAGGTGCCTGTTTGATCGGTGATCGGGCGCAATATTTGAATTTTGAATTATCTCCTGCTACTGCTGCCCATTCTTGCATCTGTCTCAACTGATACATCAGCTCACATCGACGAAATGGTTGATGGGGTGAAGTGTGGGAAGTGTGAACGCCCTGCAAATGGGAAAATGGCGCACTGTCGTGTCTGTGACTTGCATTTTCACCAGGTTTGTATGAAAACCCAAGTTGTGGCAAATGAGAATGGGGCCAAAATTAGGATGTGTCAGCCCTGCTACTCCACAAAGGGGATATCCTCTCCCTTACCACCCATGCGCACACGTTTTAATTCTGCCAGCTCCAATGGATCTACTGCATCGCGCTCTGGTGGTGGTGCGAGCCCCAGTGTCTATGCCCGTCCCCCGTCGTTCCCTACTCCACTCCCTGGAGGCGAGACTGTGTCGTCTGATGCAGGAAATGCTAGCATCCTTGAGTCTCTGGCGATCATCACTAAACGTACTGAGAAGCTGGACGCCCTTTCCACCCAACTTGACTCTGTTCAGTCTGAGCTTGCTGCTGTTAAGGTTAAAGTATCAACTCTTGACCAACTGCCAGCTCTGATCAAACGTATGGATGATGTTGAAACGATTGTTACGACGCAACGTGATGAGATTCGTGGACTCCAGCAGTCTGTAGCTGATCTCACTGTGCAACTCAACGCCTCGTCTGCTGCTGCTCCACCCTCTCAGTCCTCTGTCGACTCTGCTACGCTACAACGTGTCGTTGCTGCTATCAACTCGAGCTCTTTCAGCCTTCAACGGATCGCCGGCCATCAGCAGTCTTCCATTGAACTCATCATTTCTGGTTTTCCTGAAAGTGATGGTCTCTCTGAGCCCACACCGCTAGCTTTAGCAGTTTTACGAGTGCTAAAACCTGATCTCAACCCCTCTGATGTCTCTAATGTTCGCTTCATGAGGAAATCTCAGGTTCACCCCGTACCTGCTACCTCTGCCAGTGCTGTTACTCAACAACTGAATAGTGTTCCTCGTGAACGTGTGTCAATTGGATTGAACCTTGCTTCCCCAGAACTGCTCCACGCCATCATTACTGCCAAGAGAAACAAAGGCAAGCTGATGTTCTCTAACATTGATAGCTCTGGCTTGTCTCCTGCTTCTACACCCCTCAATCGGAATGGTGGTGATTATATCATCAACATCAATGAGCTGATCTCCTCCAAAACATATCGACTGTTGGGTAAAGCCAGGACTGTTCTTAAACCTTGTGGCTTCAAGTTCATTTGGACCAAGAATGATGCTGTGTATGCTAAACTCAAAGAAGGTGATCTTGTGTACTCCATAAACTCTCTCCCTGATGTCGATAGAATTGCTGGTCTACACCCCAAGCCTGCTTCCTGATCACTGGCTCCTGGTTCCTCATCTACACATCGTATGAACCCTCAACTGGATCTGCCCCTGGATACGCCTACTCCAATCATTACTCATCACCTCAATGTTTGTTGCCTGAATGTTAATTCACTATGGTGTCGACTTGATACAATCAAAAGTTTTCTCAGCTCGCAATCCTTGGTCTATCACGTCATTGTAGTAACTGAAACCTGGCTGTCTACTACCATACCCAGTTCAATCCTCAATATAGCTCACTATAACCTGCTGAGATGTGATCGCAATGAGCATGGTGGAGGTGTTGCCATCTATTACCATGATTCTGTCAAGGCTACTACTATCTCTATGTCAAACACCGTCTGGGCGGGGAGGCCTGGACATGTTGAATATCTTTTTTGCGAGATCCGGCCGGTGGGATCATCACCTGTCTTCGTTGCAGCTATCTACCGTCCCCCTCATGCTCCCTTCAATCATCCGGTGAACTTCACTGAGCTTCCCTCAACGGCTCTCGACGGCTACAGTCACAAAGTGATCATGGGGGATTTTAACGCTGACCAACTTTCAAACGACAATCCTGACGGTAAACTTGTCCGTTCGCTAATGAGTGACCTGTCATTGCAACTAGTGAATCACGATGTCACCCACTCTACTCTCACACCTTCCACTTTGCTTGACCTCTGCCTTGTTGATGAGAGTGACACAATCACAGGATCGTTCACCTCTGATTGCCCAATGGCAGCTGGACATCACCTGATTTCTGCCTCTGTGGCTATCGGTGGCTGCAAACCTCATGCCTCAGTCATCTCTAGTCGCCTTTTATCTCGTCTCCTGAGAGCTGATGTTATTGACAACTTTCAACGGTCGCTCCAGAGTATTCATGTGCCTCAGTCTCCTGATCCCAATGGATTAGTGATGAACTTTACTAGCACCTTCATGGATTTGGTAGATGTCCATGCCCCGTTACGGTTCTTGACTGTGAATAACGCCAAGGCAGCTCCATGGCTTGATGATAACCTGAAGTTGTCGTATCAGCATATGTAGTATCTGTACCGGAGATTCAAGCGCACCAGGGCATCCCAACGGCTCCTTGAGTTTCGGCTGGCCAGACGACTCCACCTCTCCAAGCTTGCTGAGGCTCGTGCCAATTACTACTACTCTCGACTCTCTGGTCTGGCTGGTAGGGGCCTCTGGAAGGAGCTTCGCCATCTTGCTCTCATCCCTGGCTCGAGTTCTTGTCCAATTGTTCCTGCTGACGTCTTGAACTCCCATTTCGCAGCAGTTTCCACTGTGCCGTGTATAGATCCACCTGACCTGGGGTTAAATCCCTCCCAGTTTACTCCACCTACTACTGCTGATGATCACTCCTCTTCAGATTTGCTGTTTTCATTCTCCGAAGTGAGCTGGCTGAATATCCTGGCGGCAATCTCATCGATTGCGTCGAATGCTACTGGTGCGGATGGGATATCACGGAAGATGGTCTTGAACACCTTACCAGCGCTAGCTGATATCCTTCCTACAATCATGAACCAGTCACTTGTGAGCTGCATCTTTCCTGATGCCTGGAAGAGGGCCATCATTGTCCCAGTCAACAGTCTCTGCTCCCAAACACCCTGCTGACTACCGTCCTATCGCTCTGTTACCTTTCCTGGCGAAGGTCATGGAGAGGTTGGTGTATAATCAGCTTTCGTCATTCCTTCTGGAGCGTGGCTTGCTTGACCCTCGTCAGTGTGGTTTCAGGCGGGGCCACAGCACTCAGACGGCGTTGCTGAGGCTTGTTAATGACATCAGGAGGGGCATTGACGATCGAAAAGTTACCATTTTGGTCCTTTTTGACTTCTCCAAAGCCTTCGACACAGTCTCTCACTCTCTGCTACTGGCTAAACTCTCCAGGCTGGGCCTTTCTCCAGGTGATTCGCTCTTACCTGGTTGGTCATTCTCAAGCAGTAAAAGGCGAAAGTGGGCTATCTTCGTTCCTTGAAACTAATGCTGGTGTACCTCAAGGTTCCATCCTTGGCCCGCTGCTGTTCTCGCTGTTCATCAATGACATTGGTGACTCGGTCCTTGAAGCCCACCATCTTCTCTATGCTGACGACCTCCAGATCTATCTGGACTGTGATCCATCGGAACTTTCACTGGGAATTCGACGACTGAATGCTGATATCCTCAGGATCCAAGAGTGGGCTGCAGCGAATCGACTTCAACTCAATGTCGGCAAGACCAAGGCTATGATCCTTGGAGCCAAACGCTTCGTAAATGCTGTTGACGTAGCCTCTTTACCTAGCCTTGGATGCCATGGTGATGCCATTGGGTTAGTCAGCTGTGTGAGGAATTTGGGGGTCATGATCGACAGTAAACTGACCTTTAGGGACCATATCCAACTTGTCACCTCTAAGATTAACTCTGCGTTCTATCAGCTATACTGCTTACGTAGTTATACTGATGAACGACTCAGGAAACTACTTGTCAACGCCCTCATCTTCCCTCACATCTTCTATTGTCTAGCTGTTCTCCAGGGTGTGGGCTCCGTGCTTGATCTTCAGCTTCAGCGTCTCATCAATCGAGCCGTTCGATATGTCACCGGTTTACCTCGTGATGCTTCGATCTCTGGAGCTGGATGAAGTCTTGGGTGGCTCACCATCTCGGGGTACAGAGATTACAACATTGGGACTATCATGTACCAGGTGTTGAGTACTGGTAATCCACAATACCTGGCAGAACTCTTTGCAGCCTATTCGTCAAACAGACTTCATCGACTCATCCTAGCTCAGCAGGCTCTTGTGGTTCCCAACTACAGGACGGATACATACAGAGCCTCCTTGGCTGTAGCTAGCTCGGAGTTGTGGAATGGCATCCCTGCTGTCATCAGAGACCTGCCCACCAGCTTAGGATTCAAATGTCAGCTTAGGTCTTGGCTGCGCACCCGGGTTGAACCCAGCTGATTACGTGTGATTTGATGAACTATCTCTTATGCTTATCTCTTTTGCTTTTCTCCGACTCACTTCATTGCCTGTGTGCTAATACTACTGCTTTTCCATTCTATTTCCGCGCTTTTATCTCAATGTACCCTCTCATATTTATAATCTCTCATCTGTACAATTTGTTTAAATTTCTAAACAATAAACTCCTTATCTTATCTTATCACAAGGTTATTGGGAACGGGGATGGAAAAATCAATTTCAAGGAGTTGTACATCGACAACATCTCTTGACTCGCCTTACTCATCGCAACATACTCGGCTTGACACGTAGAGAGAGCCACATAGGACTGTTTGTGAATTCTCCAGATAATCGAATCACCAAACAGTTTAATCACATATCCACACGTAGTCAATGAGCCTTTGCAATCTGCAAAGCTAGCGTCTGAGTATGCCTCAATCTCACCTGTCTCACCTGTATATCTCAATCCTAAGTCAGTGGTTCCTCTCAAGTACCTCAGTACTCTGTAATGTCCAAAATTGTACTAGAAAACTTTAAGGCTAGAATAATTTTATGTGAAATAATTAAGAACCAAACCAACAATTGTAAACTAAATTGAGTGCATTTCATCACGTGAACTCGATTAAAAATTCCAAAGACATTGAAATCGAGTTCAAAAGTGATGAAATGGCACACTCAGCATGCCCCAATTACCCAATACTAAGATTGTCGCGCGAAGGAACGATTGAAAACCGATTAATTGAAACCCCAAAAACCGAATGAACTACTTCCCCATAAAAATCAAAAGAGTGGGAGGAGTCACACGACATTTTCCATCAATTAAAAATGGACCCATTGGAGCCCATGTGACAAGTGACCCCAAAATTCATATAAAAATGTCAGAAAAATCAAAATTAAACAGTCTTGAAGCGGCGACGGAGCAGTAACAATTCTGGTGGAAACAGTTCATTTAATCGGTTCGGTTTTTCAATCATTCCTTCGATTACACGGGATAGTACTGAATTAATAGCGAGTTACGAACAATTAAAATTATCCGGAAATAAAATTTCTTCAATCGAGAGTGGTAACTTTTCTTGCAAGTAAGGAATTCGTTTATTGTGACGCGTTGTGGACAGGCTCAACCAAACTCTTAAAATCTTCAAATTCAACCGCCAAAAATTCATTAGAATATCAACGAGTGGAAGAAAGTGTTTCCGTGAAAGTATTCATAATAGCCTTTAGCGCGACTAATTGCTGGTGAGGAAATTACGGATTTACCCAGGGATCTACAAACACATCGAATAATTTATAAATAACAGACCGAATTGTGAGTAACAAAAATTTCTAAACCTAAATTTGAATCCTTCAGATCATTCCTGGGATAGAAATTTTAGCTACATAGATTTCTGTAAAATCACGCTTATATTTTTATAAACCGAATAGTTATACAAAATATATTTAAATTCAAACTCGATTCCCAGTATAACTCCAAATTTCTTGATTAGAAATTAGTCTCAACTCAAGCCCTATCCCTAAATCAAACCCTTTTTCCCTTATATTTTAAAAAAAGGTAAGAGTATAAAACGTTGCGTCGTCCAATAATTATAAAATCTAATAATTTTAGCTTTGATTTTAATGTGACAATTAAAACATGTCCTTTCGACGCTAAAATCTTTCTTCGGACATAACAACTCTCTTCACCATTTTCCAATGCTCATCTATTGGACTCACCTCATATCTGCTCAGAATATTGACAGCGTAAGAAATATCAGGTCTAGTAGTTCCTGTTAAGTACAACAAGCTATTCACTACTTCTCTATAAGAACAATTCAATTTCTCATCGGCAGTACTATAAAACTCACCGTTAGTGTCCGATTCTCTAATTTTTCGCTCGTGGTTGGAGGCCTGTCTAGTGAG
This sequence comes from Diachasma alloeum, assembly GCF_001412515.2. Taxonomy (NCBI): domain Eukaryota; kingdom Metazoa; phylum Arthropoda; class Insecta; order Hymenoptera; family Braconidae; genus Diachasma; species Diachasma alloeum. The sequence goes on along the minus strand of NW_021680875.1, from coordinate 40,806 downwards.
CATTGGAGTTCTTTGAGGATGTGAGTTCTCGAAACCGTATTTTGTTAGTATCTTTTTAATATATTTTTCCTGACTCATTTTTAATATACGATTCTCTCTATCTCGTCTTATTGAAATGTTCAGAAACTCTTTCGGCTCGCCCATTACTGTCATTTCAAACTCGGAACTCAGTTTAATTTACCCTCATCTAATTTATCTTTATCGTTACTCGCCATAATTATATCATTTATGTAAAATAGTAGAATTAGAAATTGTTCCTCACTGCTCCAACTAAACAGACACGGCTCAAGATCAGAGTTCACGAGGCCCACACCGAGTGCCACTTCAGTGAATTTCTCATTCCATCGTTTTGGACTTACTCGAAGTCCATAGAAAGATTTCTCTAATTTGCACACCTTGGTCTCTTCTGATCTGAGTGATGAGTCCCCTCTGGGATCTCCATGTAGATTTCCTCATCTATCTCACCACTGAGGAATGCCGTTTTCACGTCTAATTGGCAGGTGTCTAAGTTGTATTTGTCAATGATATCAAATACGGCCCTAACCAAATGCATTCGCGATACCGGGGCATATGTTTCTCTCAACTCGTAAACATTTCGATCTTTAAAGCCCCGTATAACCATTTTCGCCTTGTATCGCGTCTCACCGTTCGCTTCTATCTTGCGTTTAAATACCCACTTAGATTCAATTATGGTAGCCTTGTGTCCATTTTGATTACTAATCGGTCGGTCTACAATTTTCAACACTTTATTTTTACTCATCGATTTAAGCTCTTCTTCTACCGGCAGTTTCCAGCTGCTCTTATCTTTTCTTTGCATCGCGTCTTTATAGTTAATTGGATCTGAATTAATACTGGCAAGAAGAGCATGTTAGATNTATCGCGTCTCACCGTTCGCTTCTATCTTGCGTTTAAATACCCACTTAGATTCAATTATGGTAGCCTTGTGTCCATTTTGATTACTAATCGGTCGGTCTACAATTTTCAACACTTTATTTTTACTCATCGATTTAAGCTCTTCTTCTACCGGCAGTTTCCAGCTGCTCTTATCTTTTCTTTGCATCGCGTCTTTATAGTTAATTGGATCTGAATTAATACTGGCAAGAAGAGCATGTTAGATCTCATCAGTAGACTCGTCCAGATTCAGTCCATTCTCACCTTGTGACAAACAAGCCAGAATACTCCGTCTTTCACGCTCGCATCGATTGGCAAATCTTCAAAGCTTGAAACCTGCACTGACTCACCTGCAGATTTGCTCACCTTACAAACCTTAAGACTTGGGGTTTCCTTCCTTGGTCTGCCCCTCTTTCTCTTCGTCTCTCCCTCCGATTTGAATGTTTCATTAAAATCTTCACGTCTTTTTCAAATTTTACAAGCCATTTGTCTTTGTTTGTCACTTCTTGAACTTCTGGAATGTTCTTAATCTCACCTTTCTTGTACCTATCACCATAGACCTGTTTCTCGTTAAATCTTACATGTCTACTTTCGTAAACTTTTCCTTCTTCTGGTTTTAGTAGTATGTATCCTGTTGGAGTGTATGCAACCATACCTCTCGCACCTTCTGTCCTGAATTTCGGTCCTACCTTTCTCTGTACGTTCATGTACGCTAGGCTTCCAAATCTCTTAATCTGATTCACATCAAAGCTATGTCCCGGCGCAAACTCTTCCAGTGGAGTTCTCATCTCATTAGATTTATGAGGAGTTCGATTGAACGTATATACAGCGGCAGACAGAGCCAAATTCCACATATTCTCCGGCATTTTCGTGTCGAACATGTCGACATGCACCTTTTTCTAGATTGTCTGGTTATATCGTTCAGCGACTCCATTGTGTTCTGGAGTATCAGGACTCGCCAGTTGGAGTTCCGTGCCTAACTTTTTTAATACCTCAACTGTATGTCCTCCAGTAAATTCCATACCTTGATCTGACCTAAGTTAACACACCTTCGCGTCCTAACCCAACAGATTTCTTCCGCTTCTAACAAACATTTCAAGACAGTGACCCGTTTCACTTTTCGCCCTCATCGGATATACCATCGCAAATCTCGATTTATCGTCAATGAACACAGATATATACCTGTATCCCTTCGGATATGAACTCGGAGATATTGGCCCCATTACGTCACAGTGTATTATCTGCAAGGGCTCTGTCGCTTGACTTCTTACCTTAGTAAATGGCAGTCTGTTAAATTTAGAAGCTAACCACACTTCACAGTCCATTAATAACTCATCGAAATTCACGCCTTTTAGTTCTTCATTGTCCGGGAATTTTGATTGTAAAGCTTTGAGATATGCTATCGATGCATGACCGAATCTAGCATGCCATAGCATGGCTTGACTATTAGCCTGAATTTTATTTTTCTCAACTCCAAACAGATAAAAAATCTCACCGCTCTCATCTATTTGTGCCTCGTCTACCTTATCAATCTTTCTGTCCCAAATTGAATAATCAAAATGGGATTTTTCGAAATGATTTTGAATCGGTTTAGGGGTTTCTTTACTATCCGGTTTGTCATCTCGCCTAGCTTCGGATTGCTCATTATTTCTCACCTCTGTAAACCCTTCTTCAACCCGTTCATTACTCTCAGTTGGAGTTTACATTGCCGAAACCTCATTCTGTTTGGCTGTGACACTTCGCATCATGTGTCTTCTCACCTCTATTTCACCACCTACCATATTGGCTATAACTGGTCTAGTTGTACTTGTCTGTAGCTTTCTATTGAATGGACTGTACTTGTTTACTTCCAACTCTACTATCCAATATGGTTTTCTATACACACCTGAGATAAATGACTCATTTGATTCTGGATTGAAGTTATCTATTTTCTGGTCATCTAGATATATGACAAAATCCATCTCTGCGAATCGTCTTAGAAAGAGTAAGTTAGCCTGAAGGGCCTCAGCAAATATTACCTCATCTACTTCAAATTTCTCACCGTTTAACAATTCGATTTCTGCCTGACCTACCCCCTCCGTTCTGAAATCTGCTTATTTATTTTTATTCGCGCATTTGATCACGCCTTTACCTTGTTTGTCGAGGGACTTGAAAAATAGTTTCGAATTTGTTAAGTGCTCCGTGGCACCAGAATCGGCGAGGAATTCGGTAATAAATTTGTCTTTGTCAAAACAAATATCTACGTGCAATGTCTGACTTTCACAAAGCTCATCATCCACTTCCATGCACTCTCCTATTTGATTCGAATCTAACCCTCCACCCTTCTCTTTGTAGTCTCCTCCTGAGGTTTTGCTTGAGCCCTCCTTATTAGACTTTGTACTGGCCTTGGGCTTCGAGTACTTGTTGTCTCCTTTGCCCTTCAGGTTATAGTATTTCCCCCTTTTCGCGCCTTTTGAGTCATTCGTACCTAAACCCTCTGACCTTCTCTTCAATGACCCACCACCACGCCCAAATCCACGAAAACTATTTCCCCGCGGACTGGTGTGTCTTATGTTAACTTTTGGCTTCTTATTTGTCTCACCTGAGTTTGGGCAATCCTTAATTATGTGTCCGTAGCTTTTACAACTGTAACACATTTTGCCCTTATCCTTGCCCGGGCAGTTTCGGCAGAGGTGCCCATAGTCCTCGCACTCAATACATCTCTCCTTAAATCCGGTGAGGTTTGCAGTTCTCATCTCACTGCTCCCCTCCCCAGACTGTTTCTTTGATGCTTCTTCCTGCATAACAACAAGTTTTAATTGCTTATAAGTTGGGGGCTGCTCACCTCTAAGTTTAGCTGAGGACTGTAAGTGCTGTACCATCGGTACAGACCCCATGATGGCATTATTAAACGCGTCCCTCTTTTCCTCATCTGATAAAGGGGTGGCGTCTGCTGAATTTTCGTAAGTTCGAATCGACTCCTCGAACTTCTCACAAACCTCGACTGCTGTCATTTTTCCAATCACATACTGCATATCGGAGATTTCTTTTCTCATCCTAAATGAAGATACATTAGTTTCGTATCTTTTTATCTCTGAGTTTTTTTAGAATAGCTACTGGATCTTCTAGTAATACTACTTTAGAGTGATAGTATTTTTCGATGTGATTGATCAATATGTCTCTCAGCTTAAATTTATGCTAATCCAAAGTCTTTTGATCTCCACTGAATTTTATGTTACTATCTAAGACATGCAGGAGTTTGTGAGATCTCACTTCTGACTTAAAATTGTCAAAGAAGTGTTCATATCTAGTGTTACTATCTAATTTGTAGTCTCTTTTACCTGATGGTCCTTTATTAAGGATCACTAGTTTTATGGCTTCCGCAACTTCTTTAGCAGTGCTATTTTCCGTGCTTCCACCACTTTGACTCTTTTCTTCTCGCCTCAGATTTTCCCATTGTCTTTTCATAATATTCTCAATTCTCGCTTCTAATTTTTCATCCTCATCTAAATCATGGCCATCACTTGGTAAATCTGACCCATTTCTCACCTGTTTACCAGGGTCCTCAGTTTCAGCATTCAGCGGACTCTCCGTACCGTCATCGATATGGGAGAGCCTGTCATCCCGGACGTTCCTCATCTCGCTCATTTCTTTTCTCATTTCCTTGATGCTGTCTAGGATCCAGCCACTAGTGTTGGGCTGAATACTCAAAACCTTTACGAGTGTGCTGATCACAGCATCAAGTTTCGAGCACACCGATTCAAGTCTGCCTTCCACTACTTTGAAAACCTCATTACTGCCGCTTGTCCCGCACCTTGTTCGGCCGACGCACCTTCACTTTCCTCACGGTCCTCACCGTTCTCACCGTCCTCCCCGTTTTCACCGTGGCTCTCCTCACCTCGGCAGTAATTGGTGGTTGCTCCTCATAGATTTTGGGCATGATGGGAGGCTTATTGGTGAGCAGCTTCTGCTAATGCTACTCCAACAATAGTCTCCACTGGTTCTCTGTCATCATGCTTTTGGCTGTTGTGGGCCACACCCATCCCTCTGTTCGCCTGCGTTATTTAGATTAGAATAGATTAGATTAAAGTTGCGGAGGGTCGTGCTAGCCTCCCTTATGCCACCGAACTCAATTTTGAGTTATTGTAGCTGCGCCTGAGTTAAGGTTCGGATTAAATTTCCAGCCAGGCTTAATAAATCCGAGACTTCCCTATTCGCGATTAGATCAGTTGTGGGAAATGCGGTCCCCCAACAACGTAATCTCGTCACAGCTAATGCCAGGTAGTCGCACAGAATTCGCAGACTGTCCTCTTTTTCCTCATTGCAGAATCTGCACAGGGCATCCTCGCTGACGCCTATGATTCTGCAATGTGCCTTGAATCTTCCATGTCCTGTAAGCAGTGTGATTACTGTGCTCAGGCTGTCTCTGTCCATGTTGAGTAGCTGTCTGGCTCTTTTGCTGTTCAGGTCAGTCATGATTGCTCTGGCTTTCCTGCAAGTCTTTGTATTCCTCCAGCGGTTGGTCTGCTCCCGTCGGAGTTTTTCTCTGATGGCTCTGTTGCCCATGGCAAGGGGGACGCCGACTGGTTCCGCTTCGGTTTCACTAAGTGATCCTTGCTTCACCAGTCCATCCGCCACCTCATTGCCATGGATGCCCTCGTGTCCTGGGACCCACGCCAGAGTCAGCCTGTTGTGTCTTCCGAGCCTTTCCAGCACTTCCATGGTCTCCCAGACTAACTTTGAGTCAGCACTGGGTTTCATGCGTGCTTTGATGGCGGCCTGACTGTCTGACCAAATATAAATATACTTGTTCATCGTCTGCCGATCCTCCAGTAGTTCTATGCATTTTTAAATAGCCAAAACTTCTGCTTGAAAAACTGCGACAATGGCCCCTAGGGATCAACTGCTCAGTAGTGTTCTGCCGGCCTATACAGTCTCGCACCGAAGCGGTCTTTGTATCCCGAGCCGTCTGTATACCAGTGCTTGACATTAATACCTGGGATCCTATTTATGGTTTTCCAGTTTTCTCACTAAGGAATATAGGTCTGAAAGGTTTTCCTGATCTGGTATTTCCTGGCCGTTCTGTCTTGGGCCATGATCAAGGGGGTTTTCCTAAGGTATACAGTCTGGCCTGTGCCGCCCTCGCCTGAACCCATTTCCCTGGCACATAAGCCTGTATGCAGCTGATTCTGCCTTGCTCAATACCAGAAGATCAAGTGGTGGTAGGTCGAGAGCAACTTCCAATGCGTCGATAGGTATCGTTCTCATGGTACCGGTCACCGCCCTCAGGAAGTTACCCTGGAGGGCCTTTAGCCAGTTTCTTATCTCCACCTTCTCCACCCTGGGCCACCAGACCAGAGCGGCATACGTGAGCCGCGGCAGCAGAACCATTTTGTACAGCCACATACTGATTTTAGGACTGAAGCATAGGTTTTGGCCATGTGTGTCTTTATATGCTCATTCCATTGGAGCTTCGGGTGTAGTTGAAACCTCAGAGATTCAGGAGTCACAACTTTGTATTTTCTGGTGAGTATCATGGTAGACGTCTTCTCAGGGTTAATTGATAGTTTCATCCAGGAGATGAAAATTTCCATCCCGAAATTTTTTAAACCACTTGTTACATGTGCTATAAGATACAGCACTCCCTCCCAAGACCGAAGGAATCATTTCTTGTGCTTCTGCGGCAGTTTTTCCAAGTTGGAAGGTGAAAAGAAGGCAGTACCTCAAGTGCTGCTTTTCGAACGACATTTTTATTCACTCTGTTTTTTGAGGTTGTGTTAATCACACCACAATCAGACTTGAGTGGTTTGATAGTTCATATATGGCGCTTCCAAATGCCGTTTATTGCAGGGAATTCTTTTAATTCAAATAGGTGTTCTGATCAATTTAATCTAGGGGCCGAGAATTAATGTATACACCTAATAGTTATTTTTGCTACGAAATTAGCACTATGCTTCCGAATAGTTATTTTGCACATCATTTTTTTCTATCTTGTAAAATTTAGTGTTCATTTTATGTTATTAAATTGAATCAGATAACCTTTTGCCTAATTTCGTCAGATTTTCAACTTAGTTAAATGTTATCAGCATCATTATTCTTATTATCTCTTTTCTTCTATACAACGGATTATCTTTTTTGCAGTTCTATCTTTCGCCTCAGCCCTGTGATAAAATGTTAATAGAAATATTTTATTTACACATACTTGAATGAATTTGAAACATGACATTTGAAGAAACCATGAGAAAAATCACTTACCGGGAAATACATGAAAAATACATAATTTTCAATAATTATCATAAAAATCACATCAATCAATATAGCTATCGGAATGATCTTTTTCTTCGACTTGATTAAAATAAGCATTTTAGGCTATAATTGAATTTATTTTAAGCATGATACGCCCGCCAATCTGATTTTCAAAAAATACAAAATTTTTGAAAATTGTCGAACACATTATAAAAAAGATTATTGCTATCGCCTCCATCTTCGAACTCGGTCAGAAGGACGTCCAACCAAACTTTTAAGCCATAATTCAATCAATTCAGACCATTTTTTTTTCGTTATCGTGGAACAACCGATTTTCGAAAGAATTAAAAAATTGAAAAAACTAATCGGTGAATTAAATTTTACCTCACGGCGATCGACAGTTCTTAATAGAAAGCAGTCCTCAATAGGAGAAGAATTTTTACAAAATTCTGCATAAAATAAAAAATCTGTAGGAGCAGGACTATCGATCTTGGCGCGGATTTTTTCTACTCACTGTCTATATCATTCTAGCACGTTGGTCCTGCTTCTACTGATTTTTTGTTTTATGGAGAATTTAACAAAAATTCTTTTTCGATTGGGAACTATTTTTCTTATAGAAATCTGATCTTGTACTATTCCCGTTTATTTGACATTCCTGACTTGGCTTTCTCTTTCATTTATTTTAATTTTTTCAAAATTTAAGCTCACCAGTAAAAACCAAGCAGAACTATTTCTTGGCGCAGTTTTTTACAGAATTTTTTAAACCCAGCCATAGATAAGCTACAACAGATGAAATCAGTAACCAACGAATTTCCCAGCCCTCAAAATATCTCCCTTAATTTTTTTGGATTTTTCGACCCATGCGAAGCGATCTTGATTGCTCGATTACAGCCGTAGATGAGCTACAACAGAAAAGAAATTCTGGAACATTGAGCCAAAATGCCTATGCCTATAACATTGAATATCACGTGCCAGTGCCGCCGCGACGTTTTTGCGCCGTAAAATTTCTACTACCGCTCCCGTAATTTTTTGGATAATTCAATTCATGCCAAAGGACCTCCACCCCTCGATTGGGGTTTCAGACGAGTTGCAACAGAAAAATCAAACATCAACGAATTTACTAACTCTCGAATACCGTTCCTAATTTTTCCCGATGGTAACTACAACTCCTGCATTACCGTTTTAAAATCGCTGCAACGGAAAAAATCAACGATTAGTGAATTTTCCAACCCTTGTAACACCGCCCCTAATTTTCTGGAATTTTACAACTCATGCGCAACGGCCTTGAGCCATCGATTATAGCCCTAAATGACCTGCAACAGAAAAAAATCACATACCAATGGATTTTTTAACGTTAACAATACTTCCCCCAATTTTTTTTAGATTTTCCATCCCTTGCAACGAACTCTTAGACGTTAAGATTCCTGGTTCGCTATGTGAGCCACAAATTTTCTGTTATAAACATCGTGTGCCGATAGTCAGAGTGGGGAGCAGTATAGTCTTGACAAAAATTTTCTGTTTGATAAACCACTCGCTAGTTTCAGTATCATCCACGCATGATGACCATAGCAGCATTCAATTCCCGCGAGGCATAACCCTTGCACGGTTTGATACTTCCACGGTGCCTCTAGTAATGTTTTACTCAGGCAACGTTTGACCGTCAGATGACAAAACGGGCGAGCCGTCCCATTATTCTGCACCATTCATGATAGTTGTATTATTTTCCAATTTTCATACCCACGATACCGAAACGAAACCGAGAAAAGGGAACGAAAACGAAACCGGACACTGTTTGGTTCGAGACCGAGACGAAATTCAAAATTTGCATATTTTTCGAGACCAAGATGATACTGTTTAGAGTCTCATCTTAACTCATCTCATGCACAGCCGTACTCATGATAATAAATGAGGAAGGAAGTTGTATCAATGGAAATAACTATGCATTGGATAAAAACTGTAAATAGATGATCGGATGATGAGAAATCAATTTTTCGTTTCTTGTTTTCTTTCCTACTCCGCGGTATATGAGCAAAGAATTTCGAACTACGGTTTCGATCGGCAATTTTTTGAATTGCCTGTATATAATTTTTTTTAATTTTTTCTGTTTCATTGGTTTTATCGAAGTAATTCTCTATTTGAAACCCCTCCTCTAGCCTGCCACCCCTCCTTTCTTTTTCCTCTCATTGTTATCTGCGGTATCATGGCCGTCTTACTCTTAGCTGTGCCCCATTCGAGCTAGGACTGCACGGGAAACCATGTAAAACCCCAGTCGCACAGCCGACCGATTATGCAGTGCCCTAATATATCCATCTGTCACACTGACTAGATGAAGACACTAGGCCACTACACCGTACCTACCGCCCGCAATTTTTTGTGCGAGCAAGGTGTTCCTAAGCGGTCACCCATCCAAGTACAAACCCAGTTCAACGTTGCTTAGCTTGGATGTCCGCCGGAGCAACACCTCATCCACCTAACCATTACAGTTGGTGCCTGTATATAATATTGATCTCAAACAAGTTGGAGAAAATTACCGAATCATAGGGGTAGGGAGAGAAAAGAGAAAAAGTATAACTTCTATGAATCTGGACCGTTAGGAATTATATAAGCCATTACTTTGAAGGGTAGTACTTGACCCAAACAATCCCAAATCACTTTTTAATAATACTCGTTTCAACAACAAGAGAAGAACTTCGTACTTGGACAGGAATTTGTTCTATCACTATGTTTAAGCACGAAAATCACTTAGTGCAGAAGTGGTATGAATAAAAGACTTAAGAATGCGGCACTCATTTAATGGTATCCTGTTAGGGAAATATTCGTTGATGATTTGGTTCGACTGGTTGCGAAACATCGTTGAACTTGGTAAATAGGAATCGAACAATTAGTAAGTGACAAATGCACATGAAGTCACATTTTAGCGTCCTATTTCATATTTAGATCTCATGATTAGTTTTCCTTTATCCCGAGTATAGTAGAGTAGTCAATTATGACAACTTGACAAAATTCAATAGCCGAGCTGATCTGTCGAATTCAACAATTGCTCTAATACTTGACAGATTAGTGAGAACACTGGGAGTCGGTAAACTTATCTATTGTAGAGGTCAGAGCTGTCAGTAATGGAAACAATCCCCATTCACACAGACCCACAGGAAGTTTATATGGGATAGTGTGTCAACTTGCATATTTGCATTAACAGCTACTCGTACGGTCGTCTCTTATGGCAGTGAAGAATGGCCACAATTCCAAATACGCCTCTGGTTCCCGCTGACCTATTTTTGACACCAACTTGGCGACCTCGTAATATATCTATCTACCCAACACCGGCCCCACTCGCCCTTCCTATTCCTTTACTCTTTTCTCCTCAGTATCGGACTTTGCTACCAGCAGTAGGGAATGCAACCCCGTGTAATAGCTTCCTGCTTCGCCAACTTTCTTTCATGGTTCCTATATATATAGTGTATAGTATCTAAAATTATACTTTTTTTTACGATAAAGTATGTAAGTATGATAAAATAATTTCAAAATATTGTATATATATTTAAAAACATACTATATGNTCTAAAGGGTCGAGTTCATGAGCTGGTCGAGTTGGCATGGAATGCCCCATGTATAGTAGAATATAGTATGATATACATAATAATTAAAAAAAAAAATTTCTTGGATTGTTGTCTTCATTCAGATATTTGTTCAAGAACATTGTGAATTTTATTTTCTTAGGGACAAATTTTCCATCAATTCAATTCGCTTCTCCCTCATTTTCACACTCGATAACGTGCCTTGGACGAGGCTGCCTGTGATAGGTGATTTGCCATAATTCATTAATACGCCATTTAAACCGACTGACTCGGCGATAACGGAGTAATTCCGGATGGACATTATAATCAGGGAATGAATTCTCTTCATAAGGGATTACATCTAGTCAATACGCTAGCCCTGTTTCTGTATGCACTACGAAAAAAATGAAATTTTATTATTGGAATTCATGTTTTTAATGGTGCTAAATCCGAATCTGAAGTCAGTTTTTGCAAGTTGTGGTCGGGTCCATTTGTTCACAACAATTCATTTGTTTAAACGATCATATCACGGGAACGTTTGCAGATAGAGAAAAAAGTTTCAAACANTGGGGCATTCCATGCCAACTCGACCAGCTCATGAACTCGACCCTTTAGATTTTGTTCATAATTTTTTCTATGGTTTATCGACATGAAAAAGGCACTCTCAAATTTTTTCAGATTTTTTCGATTGATAGGTCTTTTTTAAATAATTGTAACAGGCTGAACAAGTTCGCCCCAATTTAAAAATCTGAAAAAATTCATGAAATTTCTAAAAAATCTGAACTTTTTTTTAAAGTTAATTTCAAGATGGGCCGATCGATGGTTCACTCATTCGCTCATAGAACTATCATATTTTCATAGAAAAAAAATTTTTTTGAGGATAAGTTTATATGTTTTTGGGGTCGCTGAATCCGAATTCGATAATAGCTTCGATCACTCTTCACTTTTAAGCGTTCTGATTTGATTTTCCGCTGGAATGGTTCGAGATATGAAAGAAAGTTTCGAATAAAAAATATTGCTCGTAAAAAACTCCAAAAAATTTGATNCCCTGTTTCTGTATGCACTACGAAAAAAATGAAATTTTATTATTGGAATTCATGTTTTTAATGGTGCTAAATCCGAATCTGAAGTCAGTTTTTGCAAGTTGTGGTCGGGTCCATTTGTTCACAACAATTCATTTGTTTAAACGATCATATCACGGGAACGTTTGCAGATAGAGAAAAAAGTTTCAAACAAAAGATGTTCAACATATAGAACTACACATTTTGTATTTTTTCAACTTTTTCTCCTAACTGATAGGTAAAGAGTTATCGGGGATGAATGCGTTTATCAGCAAACTCGATCGAGATAGAGAAAAATCTTTGAAACAAAACATGTTCGCCATCAAATTTTGTAGGTAGCTAGAACTTTGAGATTTTTTCCTAGACTTGACTGTTTAAAATCGGGTCTGTATTTTGGGCCAACTCCTTTTCACATCCCTTACGGAAATTCCCGACCATAGACGGCACGCACGTAGCCATGAGAGTGTTCCACGGTGGTCAGTACACCATCGACTCTCATCAGGACCGAATCACTGAAATTTATCCGGGCGCACATCGGCGCATTTATCGGGAAACTCATCGGTGAAGTTATCGAACCTCATCGTAAATTATCCGGTCAGTTATCTAAATATTCCGTGTTTGTACAGTCCACTTCGGTAAATCGACTATTTAGTAGAAATCCATCGAGTGTATATTTCAGTTCACTAAGTTTTTAAATACAGTGACAATCAACGAAACTCATCTTGATTCATTCTACGGTAATTCATCCCACTTCATTTTCGCTCCCGAACTCCCTATCATCAGAATCACACAAGATCCTTAACATTGGTCCTTCGAGCCGCATAGTGGAGTGATAGTGCAGTGGACAATTATCGTGGACAAAGACAGGGCAGTGGAAAATCATCATGGGTGGAAAAAATCGACGCCGTGAGTAGCGAGGCTTTTCGGGGTTCACAAACCTGTATCAAGGAAAACCACATAGAGGTCGGACATTCAACGGTTCTATAAAGGCAATAAATTCCATTGCCTTTGTTTACATCGGCAACAGGGGACACTCTATACGAGGATACCGTTCCTTAACGAGGAACGGCGTGACGTCATCCCGGAGACTCAACAGTCGGCACATCGCCATCCTCCGTAGCACTTCGGCAACCCTCGGAGTCTTCCATATGGGTCATTCCATGTCAACTCAGCCACACCGGATTTTTTTTGTCTGGGAAAAATCATTGAGCAGTTGCATTTTGAACTACTATATATAGCCAGTGATCATGCAAAATTTCATTGCCCTGCCACTTTTTGTTTCTGAGATAATCATTACGGAACTTGAAATATTCAAAAAATCATTACTTCTGAATGGAGCATCCGATTTTGATAAATAAAAAAAGAAAATTTTCGTTTTTTCTCGTACTTCAAGAAAGAAAATACTTCAGAGCCTTCAAGAAGCTCCTAGACCGGTTTTTCGAGAATTTTTCGCGTTTTCATTTTTTTTTTACTCTAGGGCCGCTCGATATTCGATCGAAATTTTTTTTTTATGATAGCGGATGTTCTTATATGATATGAAAAAATACGCCATAATGGAAGAGCGAAGCAATGCACCGGAAATTTTTTTTTTTTCGAAATTTTTCGGTTTTTCAGTTTTTAGGGGAGATCCATCGATTTTTTTCAAAGAAATCAGTCTGTCAACTATTATTCTTTATTCATATATAATGGCAAAAGAGTACGTCATTAGGTAAGAGAGAAAGAATGCTCCGAAAAAAATTTTTCTTCGAAATTTTTACGTTTGCCTGTCGTTTAGGAAAGTTGCATTATTGTTACTGAAAAAGGGGTTTGTCAATAGACATTTTCTGTTCTGCTGGATAGAATAGACTATTGATACGACTATAAATCTTTTCTCAACAACACACTGTGCTTTCCACTAATGAAAAAGTATGGGAGAAAAACAATTTTTATTCTTCTATAACGAAAACATTTGATATTTTCAGATTTTTACATTTTTACAATATGGAGAAATTCTCCACTCTCTTCGACGACAAGTTCCAACATGCACTGATGAATTATTTACATCACGATTACTGTCTTCTGCGGGTTTTTCGTTTTGTTGTTGTTTGTTTTTGCTTTGGGAAAACCTCCTCGTTAGCCGAAGCCGAATATCGTTTAATTAACAATTGCTCTTCCGGTATTGGAATAAAACAATGGTGTTTTTGAATGGCTGGAATAGCTTCGGCACTATCAAATCTCTCTCTCAACTCAGTTTTGATATTCTCGTGTTCCGCCTTATGAAAAAAAAAACATCAATTCGTTCAAAATTGTCTTTTGACCATCGAAACAAAGCATCTGGCGTGAGGATTGGTTCACCATGAACGATTTGCAAGCTCTTACGTCTCGCTTCTCTCTTAAATACACCTCCTACTCCGTCACAAGCTCCTTTACTGTGCGCGGTTGCATGAAAATGGGCTTCCGCATCTATGCCAAAATCAGTCTTGTGATGCAAGAGATTCGTGATCTGAAAACGATTCTTGTAATGTTGTGCAGCTCCATCGGTGACATAGATGATTTTCTCGACGCTTTCATAGTTGTCTTTCACATGCTGTATTAAAATCTTCTCTATCAAATAAACAGCAGCAGTATTGTGAGTCGTACTGTCCGACAAAACAACTAAACTCCGATATTGGATTTCATTTTTTTCGAGATAGTAGCAAACAACGGGGTGAACTGTACACTGGTCAATATTGTAGTGGAAGGATTGAGCAGCATCTTGAGCCACAAAAGCGTAATTTTCCGAAAAATCACAATGCACTAGTACTTCTCCATTATCCTAATTCTCTTTTCGCTGTTTGACAAAAGCCGATTGCTCTTTAGCGATGAAGTGATGGCGCTTCAATACTATCAATCGTTCCATTAGAAGATCAATGAATTCATCCATCGGGAGGGTCTGTCTCTGCAAGGTACCCCTGTCAGTACTTTGCCACAGGACAGGGGGAATCTTGAGAGTCGCAATATCAATTGCCTCTAGCATCAATTTGCAATTTCGATGATACGTATAAACATATACCACGTGATTGCCATTTGCTCCCGTCACTACACATTGTTTAGGTCGTAGCTCGGCACACTTTCTGAAACCGACCTTAGTNATCAATTTGCAATTTTGATGATACGTACAAACACATACCACGTGAGTGTCATTTGCTCCCACCACTACACATTGTTCAGGTCTGAGCTCGGCAAACTTACTGAAACCGACCTTAGCATCTTCATTCGCATGTTTGTACTTCCGATGAAGGACTTTTAGATTTTCGAGTATCATTCGCTTTTGCTCTACTTTCTTCTCTCCATTGATCTTGATGGATATTTCATCTTTCATTCCTGGCATGACACGACTGTGCTCTAGGTGAAAATTCTGTACCTTCTCGACGGTTGTGCTGGGTAGTGAATGACCTGCTTTCGCAACTGGTGAAGCAAACACTCCTTTAATTTTTCTCAATCTTTTCGCTCTTGACGGCATGTATCTGGTAGTTCCAAATTCAGAAGCAATTTTCTGCGTACTCCACGACTGTGGATGAACCGTCAAGATTTGCAGGCGCTCACTGTAGTTTTTCAGATCTTCGAATTTCTGCTTCAGACTATCCAACATTTCTTCTAATTCTATTTCTCTCGCAGATGTACACTGCTTAGATGAAGATGGATCAATGTCACTTTGGTCATCTTCCGAATCATAATCCATGGAAGAACTGTCGAATTCAGCTTCATCGTCTGGTTCGTCGTCGATTGATATGCCGGCATCATGAAGATGGAAAGATCGACCTGATCTCAGAGAACTGTTCATCACATCCAGACTTGGGTCACATGTTTCGGTTTGGAGCATTGATACATCGGGTGAAGTTTCCGAATGCTGAAGATGTGTAGCATTAAGTTTAACTGTGGGGACAGATGGAGAAATGACATAAGTTGGAGCTCTCGTTCGGCATTGACCACAGATTTTCGCAGACAATGTTAAAAAAGGAATTTTCTCGTGTAGTGTCAAGGAAATCGGACGTAAATTATAACCGAGGTGTCCCTTCTCACCAGGAGCCCGCATTGGATTCGCACATCTATCACTCCGCGGCATTCTATGAAATCCGAAAATATGAATTCCGAGAATAAAGATCATTTCTATATAATCAACGTGAAAATTCCTTACTCCGTTGCAAGAATAGAATAAGATAGGAGCTCGGTAATCCCTCCACACAGAATCGTATGGTGATAAAAAATCAATCGAGAAATTGAGGTTTTTTTCTAGAATTAAAGCCTTGGAACCGACTGATGATGATAAATCAATTAATTGATTCCGTTTGTTTTTTCCTCTCACTTATTTGATCATAATTTGGCAACCTTCCGATGATGATAATGTTCAATTCAACTATCTACTTTTCCAGTAAAAATTTCGACGGAAATTTTTTTTTCGGCGCACTTTTTCTCCGTTATATGATGGTGTAGTCTAATGTCATCATATATGAAGGAAGAATAATGGTTGACAGACTTATTTCTTTAAAAAAAAAACCGATGGATCTCCCCTAAAAACTGAAAAACCCAAAAATTTCGAGAAAAAAAATTTTTTTTCCGGTGCATTGCTTCGCTCTTCCATTATGGCGTATTTTTTTATATCATATAAGGACATCCTCTATCATAAAAAAAATATTTCGATCGAATATCGAGCGTCCCTAGAGTGAAAAAAAATGAATACCCGAACAATTCTCGAAAAACCGGTCTAGGAACTTCTTGACGGCTCTGAAGTATTTTTTATCTTGAAGTGTGAGAAAAAACGAAAATTTTTCTTTTTTCATTCATCAAAATCGGATGCTCCCTTCAGAAGTAATTTTTTTTTGAAAATGTCAAGTTTCATAATGATTATCTCAGAAACAAAAAGTGGCAGGACAATAAAATTTTGCATAATCACTGTCTGTATGTAGTAGTTCAAAATACCCTTACTCAATGATTTTTCCCAGACAAAAAAAAATGCGGTGTGGCTGAGTTGACATGGAATGTCCCATATCCAGCCACTCGCAGCCATAACGGGAGCGCTGCGTCTCCTTCCCGGTCGATCACTCAACATACACGGGAGCGGCAACTTATCGGCGGAACGTAGCGCGGCAGTCGGTAATCCTACGGTCGGTAACTCAACGACAGGTAAGACAAACTCATGTCTGTCGTTACAGGGGGATCAATATCATGCTGGGCCGACGTAGTAGACGAGGCGGAGGCAACCGAGGAATTTAGAAAGGATTTGATCGTCAAAATGGTAGATAGTGTCATCCAGTCGGAGGAGCCTCAACAATTAAAGAAGAGAGTTACCCCGTGGCCGAGCAGTTTTAACCTGAAGGACAGACTAGAACTGAATCGGTTAGGGAATCTGGAGATCATCGGGGAACTCAACACAGAGGAAATCACTAGCCTGAACGCAGATGACATTGAGGCCCACCAACGCATTGTGGAAACCCAATGGACGAATTTCTTATCGTACCACGAGACACTGATCGAGGGTGTCACCGAAGACGTCCTCGAGTATCCCTACTTTGTGGGGGACGCATTCCAGCAGGCGCTTAATGCATACACAAAGGCGGTAAAGGAGCTTGGGCCGATCATGGCTCAAATTCGAGTCAAGGGCCGAGACGACAATTCGACAGGAACATCATCGGCAAGCACTCTTCGGAGAATTGACATCCCAGAGTTCTCTGGGAAGTACGCTGAATGGAAGGTCTTCTATGACATTTTCCTTTCGCTCATTTACGAGAACCCGAAGATGTCGGAAGTGGCGAAGATGGTGAGGCTGAAGGGTGCCCTGAAGGGCCAGGCGGAGGAGCTCATCAAAATATCAGAGTTGAGGCAGCCAATTATTCCATCGCTTGGAGGAAGCTCATCGCACGTTACGAGAACCCGCGGCTCATAATGGCGTCTCATCTGAATCGGATCTTCAACATGGAGCAGCTCAAGGAGAAGTCAGCTGCAGGGTTGTTGGCCATCGTCAACACCACAGTGGAAGCCCTGGAGGCATTGAAGTCACTAGGGCCTCCCATCGAACACCGGAACATCATCGTGGCCCACATCATGAGGAGAATCATCGATGCAGACACTAGGGAGGCCTGGGAGGTGAAACTCGGGGATTCAACGCAACCTCCGGAGTTGAAGGCCTTCCTGGAGTTCCTCAAGGCTAGAGCACGCGCCTTGGACAACGTGGAACGGGAAGAGCACAACGGAGCCCCAACGAAGCCAACACCCAAGCCGAAGCCGACGGTGAAGGGGCACCAGGTGTCATCAGGTAAATCATCGGGGAAATGATTAGCAGCTCCATCCAGCAAATCAACGCAGCCTCCATCAGCCAAGAGGAATTGCATTGTTTGCGGAGTGCCTCATTGGATCGGGGCTGAATGCGCGAAGTTCATCTCCTGGAGGCCGCATGAAAGGAAGCAGTTCCTGGAGAGCAACGGCTTGTGCTACAACTGCATGGACCCCCACCGAGCACACAAATGCAAGAGTGACCGGAGGTGCAAGACGTGTCAGAGACTGCATCACACGCTCATCCACAACGCTCCGGTCACAGCAGGAAAGCCAACAGTGGACTCATCAGGAGCCTCAACGTGATCAAACCCCACACAAGTGGTTGAGCACCAAATTATTACCATAATATATTGAGGGGAACTCAACTGCTGTTTGTTGACAGGCGACATCCGGACCATCATCAAAGAACAGACATTCGTTAACCAGGAACCTGTCAACAAGTCATCCGGCCCATCATCGCGCCAAGACGCAGCATCATAAATTAAATCATCTGCACGCACACTCATTGAGAGGCAGAGGTCGACGACCTCACACAATCAGATTGGAGATCCTGGACAATCAGAAAAGTACCAGGTGGGACATCAACCTCATTTAAAGCCGATGTACGCTGGAGATCATCGTCAATCAGCGAAGTGCCAGATCAATCATTAATCAGAACCGTACCAGGTGAATCCGGTGGACACCATCAACGTTTTGGAAGTTCAACGACCTCATCAGAATACAACTCAACTAGTAATCTTGCCGACGGCGAGGATCTTCGCCCTCAATCGTCACGGAAATTCAAGGCCAACACGGATCCTCATCGACCAGGGCTCAGAGATAGCACTAGTCTCTGAATGCTTGGTCAATCAACTTCATCTGAAGCGGAGGTCATCATCAATTTTCATCGTCGGCATCGGAAAAACCTCATCGGGAAGCACGCGTGGTATAGTGACTCTCGCCTTACAATCGAGGCACGAACCCGCTACTCAAATCAACATTAACGCCCACATCCTGAGCAAATTGACGGCGAACAGACCGCCATTCACTTGAGAATCGACGATTCCTCATTAACTACGAGAACTTGAACTGGCAGATTCTCACTTCCTAAAACCTGGGGCCATCGACATCATCATCGGAGCTGATGTCTACGGGAGAATCATTGGAGAGAGAATCATCAGGTTCAAGAAGACGAATCTGAGAGCCCAGCAAGCCATCTTCGGATGGACCATTTCGGGGCCAGTCTGCAGCACTGCAGTTTGCGGCTGTGCTCCGAATTCATCATTGAAAGTAACGAAACGAATGGCAAACCAACAACTCTTGGAACTCCTGAAGAAATTTTGGACTCAGGAGGAACTACCGGATACATCATCATCATCAGTCTTAACGAAGGCTGAAGCGGAATGTGAGCAACACTTTATCGAGACTCATCGACGAGATTCGACAGGACGCTACATTGTTCGTCTCCCGTTTAAAACATCGCCAGCCGCCTTGGGGGATACAGCATCATCGGCCAGGAGACGATTGCAGAAGCTCATCAGGCGATTGTCATTGGGTCCGGACACTCATATACGCTACAAGAAATTCATCGAGGAGTATGAGTCATTAGACCCCATGTAATTAGCATTATCGACGTCGGAGCCGGAGCGGGCATATTATATGCCTTATCACGCAGTGCTTAAACCAGACAGCACGACCACAAAATTGAGAGTGGTGTTTGGCGCCTCGCATCGAAGCTCAACGGGGGTGTCATTGAATGACATCCTCCATCCGGGACCTAAACTGCAATCAACAGCTCCGACGTTCTCATCTGGCTACGTGGGCATCGGTTTGTTTTCGGCACGGACATCGTGAAGATGTTTCGCCAGATCCGGGTACAACAAGACGACTGGGACTATCAACGAATTCTCTGGAAGGACGACAATGGCCAACCCATCGACTATCAACTGACGACAGTCACCTACGGTACCAGCTGTGCACCCCG
This sequence comes from Diachasma alloeum, assembly GCF_001412515.2. Classification (NCBI taxonomy): domain Eukaryota; kingdom Metazoa; phylum Arthropoda; class Insecta; order Hymenoptera; family Braconidae; genus Diachasma; species Diachasma alloeum. Next base: position 20,821 of record NW_021680875.1, on the reverse strand, counting down.
GCTTGCGCTACGGGTGCTGAAGCAGTTGGCCATCGACGAAGGACATCGATTTCCACGGGCCTTACCGACATTTATCAAGGGACGATATGTCGACTACATATACGGAGGAGCAGAAACGGAGCATCAACTAGAGGATATCATTAAGCAGCTAATCAGCCTCTGCATGGCGGGAAATGGTGCAGCAATGTGCCACACATTTTGAAACGACTCGTGCTCTCGTCGGGATCAGCTCCAACCATCGAATTTGAGGAATCAACGGTGAAGGTGCTGGGGCTCTGCTGACAGCCTCAGGCAGACAGCTTTCACTACAAAGCGAAGAGATTCAACCGGGACACCATCACCAAGCGCGTGATCCTGTCCGAGATTGCGCAAATTTGCGACCCATTGGAACTCATTGCGCCGGTGATCGTCATGGCAAAGATACTCATCCAAGAGCTGTGGTTGCTCAAACTCAACTGAGACGATCAACTTCCAATGGCTTTTAATAAAACGCTGGTAACTCTTCAGGCAGGAACTTCAGCAGCTGAGCAAGCCTATCTATACCGAAATGGCTTAATTTATCGCCCAACACGACGGACGTTCAACTACACTGTTTCGCGGACACATCTAACGTGGCGACGGGCGCATCGGTCTATCTTCGAGCATCATCAGCGACATCGGGAACGACTGTCACCCTGGTCTGTGCCAAGACCAATGTGGCACCACTCAAGAAGATGACCATACCATGGCTTGAGCTAACAGCAGCTCTCCTGGCAACGGAACTTGTGGCCTACGTACAACGAACGCTGGAGTTGGAAAACATACAAGTCCATCTCTGGAGCGACTTATCAGTGCCCATTACCTGGATTAACGGAGATCCATCCCGTTGAAAGGACTTCGTGCAGAACAAGGTTCTTAAGATAAGAGATACTCTGCCTTCTGCCACATGGAGACATATCAATGGCAAGGAGAATCCGACAGACTGCGCATCAAGGGGTGTATCACCGAAGCAACTGGCGGAGCATCATCTGTGGTGGACAGGACCCTCATGGCTTGTCCTGCCACCGGATCAATGGCTACCCTCATCAATGGATCTATCATAGACAGCGGAGATATCATCAGAAGCGGCTCGAGAAGCGAGACCGCCAATCAACAGCTCGCATACAGTGCAAATCGCCGAGGTGGATGCACTGCTCATCAGATATTCATCGTTGACGAAGCTATTGCGGACCACAGCCTGGATCCATCGCGCCGCAAGACGCTTCCAACGGCAGCCGCCACCGGAATCTCCCCAATTAGGACCACAAGGGCTGGAAGAGACAAGACTGTACTGGGTGAGGTACACTCAACTGCTCTACTTCGAGGCGGAAATCAACACTATACGGACAGGCAACTCACTGGCAGCAAATCATCGAATGGCAACGCTGACGCCATATCTGGAAGACGGCGTCATGCGCCTGGGCGGACGTCTACGAAAATCAACGTTGGATCCGGAGGAGAAAAATCCGATTATTTTCCCACATCACTCATCGCTATCAACGCTCATCATCGCAGACGCTCATCAACGGAGTTTCCATGGGAGAACTCAACTAACATTGGCACACATCCGACAGAGGTACTGGATCATCGGTGGGCGAGCTCCAGTACGCTCGCACATCATAAAGTGCATCATCTATGCACGTCATCGAGCATTGAGGGCTCAGCAGTTGATGGGACAGCTGCCTGCGCGACGAGTGATACCTTCAATAGTTTTTCTCCACTCAGGAGTGGACTGCGCCGGCCCAATCAACGTCCTGAGATGGAGAGGATCAGGGGCAAACAAAATAATGTACAAGGTGTACATCTGTCTGTTTGTCTGCTTCGCCACATCAGCAACTCATCTGGAAATGGTAACGGATCTGACAGCGAAGGGCTTCATCGCAGCGTATAAACGCTTCGCTTCAAGACGGGGTATCTGTGCGACTCTGACCAGTAACAGGGGACTCAATTTCATCAGGGCAGAGAGAGAACTCAGGAATCTCTTCGACCAGGCATCCAGCGAATCGGCTGTCATCAGGGATCGGCTAGCATCAGACGGCACAGAGTGGATATTCAACCTTCGTACGAAGAATTTACGATTCTTCTGACTCAGGTCGAGGCCATACTCAACTCTCGGCCACTCTGCCCACTCACCAACGACTCGCAAGACACACCAGCCCTTATACCGGAGCACTTCATCATCGGGGAAACGCTCACGACGTTTCCTGAACCATCACTCCAGCAAATCACCATGGACAGACACAACAAGTGACAAATTCTCACCCAGAGGATCCAAAACTTCCGGGAGCATTGGGCACGAGAGTGCATTCATCGATATCAGCAAATCTACCGGTGGAGACAGCCAACGAATGAATTCAACATTGGTTCATTGGTCCTCATCACGGACGAACGGGAGCTGCCAGCTAAATGGCCCCTCGCTCCAGTCATCGAAATTCATCGAGGACAGGATAACCTGACAAGAGTTGTCACACTGAGGAAAGGGCATCAGGAAATTCAAGCCATTGGTGCCTGCGACACGCGCATGGATCGCCGGCGCTCCCACTTAACGGGCTATATCTCTGCAAATAATGGAGATATGACAAAAAGCGAAAAAATTAAATCTATTTGTTTTTTATGGGGGAAAAAATTGAATGTGTCATCTTTTTGCGTTTCTCGAACCGATTACTCGCCAAACTATGATAAACAAAAACGTTATTGGTAATTTGCCCCGTCATGCCGTACAAAATCGTTGATATCTCAGTAACGGTTAAGTTGCGGAAAAAATCTCAAAAGTCTATGTTCGAGATTGATGCTAAAAATTTAGGCGTATTGGGGAAAAGTGATTTGAAAAGGGTGTGAAAATTAAGAACACGTGATTTACTAAAAACCCATTGGTGATGTACTTTATTTGTGGTGTAAACCACGCGTCTAGAAATTCTATAAGGGTACACTCTTCGCTGAATTGTCTCAATTCAAATTCGATAATTGTCTCTACACTGCACTTGATTCTCTTGATAATTCACTTGATTATAGTCCCAAAATGAATTGATAATTGACTCGAAATTAATAGATGATTGACTCGAACAGAGACGCTACTAGGAGCGTTAACTCAGTATCTCACGGTGATGAACTCGGTGATGTACTCCATATAGCGATTGCGACAATACTGTCTGTACAGAGATTGAGACGATACGATACTGAACTTAATGGGTGATTTACTTCATGATCTGACCGTGAACCCGAAGAGTCCCGAGGTCATTCGAGAATTTTCGTTGATCCCCGGTGCCATTAGATAGGAAACTATTGCTGTGTCTTAAACAGTCTAATTATCTACAAAATTTGATGGCAAACATGTCTTGTTTCAAAGATTTTTCTCTATCTCGATCGATTTCGCTGATAAACGCATTGGCAGGCACCAACACCTCGCGCAAGTGCTAATGCGCCTCTCGCTTCGCTACCACCCTCGATAACTCTTTACCTATCACAGTTAGGGGAAAAGTCGAAAAACACAAAATATGTAGTGTTATATGTTGAACATCTTTTGTTTGAAACTTTTTTCCCTATCTGCAACTGTTCCCGTGATAAGATCGTTTAAACAATTAAATTGTTATAAACAAATGAACCCGACCACAACTTGCAAAAACTGACTTCAGATTCAGATTCAGCACCATCGAAAACATAAATTCCAATAATAAAATGTAATTTTTTTCGTAGTGCATACAGAAACAGGGCTAGCGTATGGACTAATCCCTCAAAATTACAATCTAGAAATTAGAATAAAACAACGAATTACAATCGTAAATCCTAAAATTCCCCTTTTAAAAGCTTTGAAGCTAATCAGTATTGCATTCTTTGCAGTATCTTTATTAATAATAATAATAATAATAATAATAATAATAATAATAATAATAATAATAATAATAATAAAAATTTAAAAATGGAAGGGAAATTCACCTTATCATCTCCACAATAACGCCAATTTTCCGGTGGATCATGGAAGATAATTTTGTAAATTGTGTTACAAGTACATTCTCCATCAGTAAAAAATCCGTGATAATCGCCAGGCTTTTTCATTGTTTTCTAGGCTTAAGCCCATCTTCCCCTTCTATGAACCATAATGTAGTATACTCATTGGGAAGCTTATAAAATTAGCTTCAAAATGACATCTGACTCATCCAATTCTGATCATTTTTCATCTACTTATGACACTTTTAAGGCGAAAAATTAATGTTTACAGTTCACTTGAAAAATTAACTTTGGTTGGATGTTTCGATGCTCCCAAGTAGACTAGGCCGGATTATCCGTATATCATTTTGAAGACAATTTATTACTCTTTGAAATGGTTCATGATAAATCCCATTTGAAACAATTTCCATCAAGTTATTAGAGATTGTTTCCATTTTTCACGTTATGTCACACCCCAAAAATGACACATTTTGCCACTTATCGATGCTTTAGACTTGACCATCAGGGACGTGTCATACATCGATTGGTACATCTCATCGAGATCTTCAAATTGATATGTCGTATTAGCCATTTCATCCACTAAATCAAGAGCTGTAAGCGATAATATGGCAATTTTAGCATGTCACGTTTTGAAAATGGCCATCGTTTTTCTCATAATAATGAGATTTGCTCGGTTTATGTTCAAATCTGTGTAGATATCTTGTGCTTGGATGAAAATATATTGAATTACCTTGAAATTGACACCAGAATTATTGGATCCAGGCAAATTTTCATCTACTTATGGGGATTTTTGTGATGAAATTGATTTTTGTCATGTTTTTTGTGAATTCTGCCTAGTTTGGGTTTTTCTATAACTATTGATCAAGTAAATCAAACCATTCATATATAATTTTGAAGGGTTTTCGCCATGTATGGAGGCTTCAAACTTGACCAATCAGGACATATCATATGTCAATTTGTAGATTTCATTGAGTTCTTCAAATTGATACCTCATATTATCCATTTCATTCGCTAGATCATTCGTTATAAGCGATAATGTGGCGCTTTTAGCATGTCACGTTTTGAAAATTGCCATGTTTTTCTCCTTATAATAAAGAGATTTTTTCCCTTTCTGTTCAAATCGGCAGATATATCTTATACTCAGGTGAAAATATATGAAATTGCCTTGAAATTGACCGCTGAATTGTTTAATGAAGGCAAATTTTCATCAACTTATGGGAGTTTTTATCCAAAAATTCTATTTTATGATGTTTATACTAAATTCAACTGCATTTGGATTTTTCCTCAACTATTGGTCAAGTAAATAGAACCATTCATATATCAATGAAGAGTCTTTACTATTCTTCAACACGGTTCAGGTCATTCCAATTCAATTCAATTTTCATCAAGTTATTGGAGATTGTTGTCTCTTTTTTCCTTTCGAAGGAATAAATTTATACTCGGTTGGTGTGTTCAAATCTGGCTTCGATAAGAATCCATCTAACGGATGATGGATTTCACCTGTTTAGGCAATAATATCAGCTTCAGAGCCAGCCAATAAATTAGTATTATGAATCGATTAGAAGATCGTTATCATCCGTGAAGTTGTCAGGAGAATAAAGTGTTGATTCTATCAGGTTATGGTGAATTTGAATATTCTGGATAACTGGTTTGTTCGAGTGTACTGTGGTAAAACGGATGTGTAATGCGACAGTTACTAGGATATTAGAGTGAATGTCATGAACAGTCCTTAATATCTTCAAGACCTTGATTGTATCATACACATTTCTTCAAGGAACGATTCATGCGTAAGTAAAAGTTTCTATTCTTGGTATTCAATCATAAACAATTCATAATTGAAATGAAAGCATCGATTGAGAGTAAATATTGAGAATAGAAAGAGAATAACTCATTGAGATTAGTGAGAATAATAACAATAATAATTTTCTTCATTACCCAATGTGAGTGAACAAAGGATATCGATGAAGAGACAAGAAGAGAAGGTCATCTAGAAGAAAAAAAGGAAGGAAAATGCTCAGCGTCAACGACATTGCAGAGAAAAGAAAAAGGCATTAGAAGCAGAAAAACTGAGTTTGATACGCGGAAAGACTAATGAAAGGCAGAGATAATGTCGTAAGCGTAGAAATGCTGAAGAAGGATTGTTAATGAAGACGGAAGAAAATTTAGAGAATGATGATGGGGAAATACACTGTGAAACCGGACCCCAAAATATCATATCGAAGGAAAAACATGCTCAACGACAACAACGCTGTAGAGCGAAACAACACACAGTTTGATATTTGAATTTTGATATTTGTTTATTAAAGACCCAACAGCCGAGGCCAATTGTAGGGTCAAATCATTATACATACATTATTAAAATTACATCAAATATACAAATTCATAAGTTCTATAACAAATTTAGGTAGATGGCAGATCGAAAAACTTATACAAAATGCCGCTAACTTAAAAAATCATCCAATTCACTCTTTTACCCTACCCTTTCTCGATTTCACAAATGTTTGTGCTGCACTAACAATGACGGAGAGCGGCGAATTAATCAAATCTATCGACCCGTCCCAAAACTCTATCAGGTCATTAACGCCTTTACATGCCACGTGAAGTGGAGATACGATATTATATTTCTTCTCAGGCAAGTAAAAAACAGCATTGAGTCTAGAATAACGCGGTGATACACGAAGTGGAAGTTGACTTAAGAACTCAGGACAGTCAATATTCCCGCGGATCAGCTTACTTACAAAAAGCATCAAAGTAATGAGCCTTCTCTCCCCTAGAGTTAACAAATCAAATTTATCACACAAATCGTACAAGTTAAACCCCCTCTCAGGATAAAAACTTCTTTCAACACAAAAACTTCAGAAACCTCTTGTTCACCGACTCAATCTAATTAATTTGATTTGCAAACACCGGATTCCATATCAGAGACGTATATTCAAACTGAGGCCAAACGAGACCAAGGTAGAATGATCTAATCGCTAACAAGTTGCTAAAATTCTTGCACACCCTCAATACAAATCCTAGAATCCTAGCTGCTGAGGCAATCATATCATTTATGTGGCTATTGAAGGTCAGCCCACGATCAAAGACAACCACCAGGTTTCGGCATTGCTCAGTATTCTCAATCACCACGCCTTTGACAACATAGCTAGTCTCAATCACTCTCCGCGCACGGTCAAATGATAATTTCTTACATTTTTGCGCATTCAGATCTAGAAAGTTCATATCACACCACCGTATGAATCTGTCAACATCAGTCTGAAGTCTATTGGCATCATCCTCATTACGATACGTATCACTTGACAAAGTTTCGCATCATCAGCATATATTGAAGTCACGCTGCTCAGTTCCATCATAATGTCATTTATAAACATATTGAATAACAGTGGCCCCAAATTAGAGCCCTGGGGCACTCCTGTGGTCGGATAGAAGGGATCCGAAAAGACTCCATTGCAAGACACCACGCAAGAGCGATTTGTGAGATACGATCTAATTGTATCCAGCAATCTCCCGAAAACACCCAAACCATCAATTTTCATCAATAGCCTTCCAATGTCCACGCAATCAAATGCTTTGAAAAAATCCGTAAAAATGACATCGACTTGATGTCCTTGAGAGAGTACAGAACTAATAAACTGAGTATGGACAGCAAGGTTCGTTATTGTGGAGCGTTTCGGTACAAACGCATGTTGCGACATGGAGAGTCGAGAAGAAAACAGTGCAAAAAGGCGAAAGTTGAGATTGAGGAGAAGGAATTGAGACGCGAAAAAGCTGCTGAACGACAGAGACAATGTCGCATGCGTAAAAATGAAGAAGCGCAATCATCAGTGAGAATTGAAGAAAGTTTGGAGAATGACGATGGAGAGATCAATTGCGGAACGAGACTGCAAAATATCAAATCAAAGGAAAAGGATACTCAAGGACAACAACGCTATAGAGCGAAAAAACACACAGTTGAGATTGAAGAGGAGGAATTGAGACGCGAAAAAGCTGCTGAACGACAGAGACAATGTCGCATGCGTAAAAATAATGAGGCAGAATTATTAGTGTGGACGGAAGAAAGTTCAGAGAATGACGAGATTAATTGTGGAACGGAACTCAAAAATACTAAGGAAAAAGATGCTCAACGACAACGAAACTGTAGAGTGAAGAAACGCACATTAGAGATTGGACAGGAGTTGATGCACAAAAAAGCTAATGAGAGGCAGAGCCAGTGCAGAAAACGTAAGTTTAATAAAGTTGGCGAAAAGAATGCTGACATTAACCAGAATGGGAATAACGCGAAAAATAAAAAAATAAAGTTGATTAGTAATCAAAGAATTTATCGTATGAGAAAAAAATACTGTTTTGACATAGAAAAGAGAAAGTCTACCGATGGAGTGATGGAAAAGTATCTTGGGGCGATGTATGTATTATGTCGACATTGTGATGCTAAGCATTTCGCCGGTGAACGAGTATCTACTAAGGAAAAAGATTCATTCAATGATTGTTGTAGCCATAGTAGTGTGATCGCAACGTCCTTTGAGGATTATCCTCTAGAAATTCGCAACTTATTCAATGTCGCAAATACAAATTCAAACAATTTTTTAAAAAATATTAGAAGTTATAATAATGCTTTATCATTTGCCTCATTCAATGCCAATTTGACGAATTTTGAAGGGAGAAGACCGGGACTTATTGCTTTATGGTTCAAGGACAAGTTTATTATTTTATGAATACGGCACTTTACCCAGAAAGAAACTGCGGTATACCCAAATATGGACAGTTATTCATCCTAGATGCTGATACGGCAAATGATTTCCGAATGTCTGCTATGAAAGGTTTAGATATTTCTATATTAGACACAATTGTTCATAGATTCACCCCGTAATATGGCGCAAAATTATCAGGACGCCATGGCAATTGTGAGAAAATACGGTAAACTAGATTTATTCATTACTATGACATGCAATCCTCGATGGCGAGACATAGTAGAGAACCTTGGCCCTGAGGAACAACCGTGTGATAGACCAGATATAGTTTCACGAGTTTCCGATCTGAAGAAAGACTATTTATTGGATCTGGTTCTAATCGTAGGAATATTTGGAGCAGTTCTTACTTATGTTTATGTTATAGAAATCCAGAAGCGTGGATTACCACATGATCGCATGTTAGTCAATTTAGACAGAAATCATAAATTGACTACGGCAAATATAGTAGATAAATTCATCTGTGCAGAAATTCCTGATAGGCATGAGCAACCAGATTTGTATAATATAGTGATTAGGAATATGATTGACGGCCCTTGTGATGATTGGTGTTTGATAGATAATAAATGTTTCAAACACATTCCGAAAACATTTCAGGAAGAAACGACTTTGGATGGCGACTGTTATCCTTGCTATAGAAGAAGGGATACAGATGAATATCATGAAAAACAAGATGGGTATGTAGTAGACAACAGATATTTAGTACCTTATTGTCCACAAATTTCAGTACAACTGAATTGCCATTGTAATGTAGAGGTTGTATCAAATATTAGAGCCGTGAAATATTTCTACAAGTACATACACAAGTCACATGATGCGGCAGATGTTCTAATAGACCAAAATTCTAGCACAAATCAGACAATCGAAAATGATGAGATGAAGCAACACATTGAAAGTAGTTATGTGGGTCCTGTTGAAGCAGCTTGGCAACTTTTACAGAAGAAATTACACGATAAAAGTCATGCTGTTATTCGTTTACCAATACATCTTCCCAACCAACAGAGTATAACAATTAATCCTGGAGGAGAAGAATGTGATTTGGACAATGCTTTGGAACAGAAAAATATGTTACTGGATTATTTTGCATTGAACACTAGAGACGCTAACGCTATACGTTATTTATACATGGACATTTCTGAGCACTATACATTTGATAAACAAAAAGTGGGCGATCGAATCATAGGCTGGAAAACCAGAAAATCAAATTTCAAAACGATTGGAAGAATATATTCAATCAATCCATCTCAAGTAGAATTATTCCATCTAAGACTTTTATTATGCAATGTTAAAGAAGCTCAAAGTTTCAATGATTTAAGGACTGTTGATGGAAAATTATTGCCAACTTTCAACGAAGCTTGTTTGGAAAGAGGACTGATACAAGATGATCATGAATGGACAAGAGCAATGGAAGAAGGAGGGGTGTGGATGATGCCTCAAGCACTAAGACAATTATTTGCTTATATTTGAATGCATTGTCAACCGTTATATCCAGACAAATTATGGGATGAGTTTAAAATTTCCATGTCGGAAGATTTCAGGAAGAAAATGATACCTGTTCACAAAACGCTTGCCTGTACAGCTTTATCAAGATTCCACATCAAGCATCAAGTTAAACTCCAAAAAAGCTACACAACTGAAAGAAACAGATGTTTTTATATGGGACGAAGCACCGACGTCCCCAAAATATTGTTTGGGTGTGACAACGACAATTCCCAATTAAATTATCTTTTGCTATGACAATTAATAAATCTCAAGGCCAAACGTACATCTCCTACTATCACATCACCTCAAACTGTCACGTACATACATATTTCTCTAAAAAAAAAAGACTATTTATATGTTTAATAACATTTCACATGTTTTCTAACCAAAATTCAAAGAAGGAAGAAGATGCTGTTCCATTTGGACGATAAAAAAAGAATGAGCTCAGTTGAATAAAAAAAGAAAGTACATGTCACTTGAAAAATAGAGGTGAGCAGTAAGAGACCAGAGAAATGGAAGGCAAAATTATTTATCGTGCTCAAATCGTCGATCCGATTCACAATTTTAAAGAGGAAGTCTGTTTTTGGACTCGTCGGCCAAATGAAGATAACCACTTGGTTTATGAGAGGAGGATTATTGATAGAGTAATGCCTACCAACCGAAATATTCCACCAATCCCGCCAGCAGTAAATCAACAGGATGAGTCAAATGAAATAGAAAATGCTTCTCATGGAAATAAAAGGAAAAAAACAAGGAGAAATAGGTAGATAAATCAGAAGAGAATTTAAAAAATTACTGAGTTGTTTATTGATAGTGACATTGAACGGTCAGAATAATTCAAATCTATATTTAGAAAAAAGTAAATGTCATCATTGAGAAGTGATCGAAAAATACAAAAAAAAAAAGATTATTAATTGGTATTTTAGATGATAATAAAAGAAGAGTGGCGTTGAACTAGATTTGGTTGAGAATAAAATTACGAAATTTCAATAAATTTTCTCATTTTGTAGGACCAGAAATAAGAGAATACGCCAATTCACTTGAATTTTTAATTGCAACCTACACATGGACCTGAATTTTCCTTATTTTCCTTGATTTTCTTGGAATAATTTAACTGAAATTTACTTTTTTCATTAATTTTTCCATAAAATAGTGCATTTTCAATGACGAAATCCCGTGAAATTCAGTGGAACTATCACTCGATGCGAGTTTTTAAAAACATACTGGAAATTCGAGCTAAAAATGGAAAAAAATGGAGTATTGATCAGACGAAAACTAACATTTCAGGTATAGTTTAGTATTACTAGCCGGAACATTACTATGAACAAGATTAACACTAGAATGACCATAATTTGTAGAGGAATAAATTAAAAATTTTGAATACTGATTGCTTCATTTCGTAATTTTCAGGATAAAGGGAAGACGGGGAATACGCAGACGAAGGTCAATGCGAATAATCTTGAGGACAAAATATCACTAATTATTGACAATAGAAATGAAACTCCTGGAATGATTTTGATTGAAAACGAAAACTGAATGAACGAAAAATGAAAATAAAATTATCGATATAACACTATAACTCATAAAATTACTGTAATGAGAAGGGAAAATTAAATTAAACTTGAGTAATGTGTAATTGGAATACAAATTGAATTGAATAAGTAAAAAAAATGGAAATGAAAGGTTAATGTAAATCAATAAGTAGCTGTAGAAGTGGAAGTTGTTATAAAAAAAATAATATTTCGTGCACATTTGAGATGCTGATTGACCAAATCATGTTGGTTTGGAAACCACGTTTGAGAAGCTAATTATTTGGGGGAAAAAAATCATGTAATTCACCTTCATCATTTTGTCCATGAAATAATGAACAGAGAAATACTCTCGTCTTTTTTTTTAGACGAAATCAATTTTCTGAAGATTAAAATAATCGTCGACACTTCACCCTTGAAATGATGAGCGGGACGAATTAAGTCGATGCTTCGTATATCGTTATAAATCCTCCATTATCGCGGTCATTATCGATTCTACGAGGAAATGTCAGAAGGAGTTTTTCGTTGGGAACATTCTTTTCCAAAAGAAAGAAAAAAATTGGGCATTTTCCTCTACACCCTCTCCGTCTCAAGATTTTTCCATTTAACAAACTCATTATCAATTTTCCTCATTAGAATTGATTTCTCCAGCTCGATACAGTTCGCATCCCCAAGACACTCCTCTTCAAAAAAGGTCTCTTCATCCGACGAGCCTACAACCTACAGACAAAGCTCCAATACGCCCTCAAGTTGACGTGTAACGTCGAACTGGACAAGAACATTCGACCCTTAGAAAAGTTATATTCAATAACTATATTCAATTCCATAAGAAAAAATTTAAGAATGAATGGGAACTTGACATTGCAAAATTGATGAAAATTTAAATTGAAGTATTGACCAAGGAGCATAAGACAATTTTTAAAAAAATGTATTTTGAGAGAAGTTGCAAGAAATTTAGTAAATTAGTAGGGATTGAATTGACTGATCCATATTTAATCCCAGGTGGTATTTATTCCCAGATTGAAAATGAAAAAAAAAGCATTTTGTAATACACGTACCTCACGTATCATCAGGAATTGTAATTGCAAATTTGTGTGGCATTCCCAAAGTTTGATTCTCTTGTAAATTCAACGAGAAATAATTGTAGAAATAACAAGACAAAAATACAGAGATATTCATCATAAGAATACAAAGAATATTGAAAGAACTAGGATTTATTATGACAAAAATGAATGAAGAGTTTTTCTAATTATTTCAATTTCAAATGGTGGAGAATTCTCAAGGAATCTTCGAGTAGATTATAGTAGATCTAGAATATTTCAAGTGAGAAATCCTTTAAAGCCTTTAAATTATTAAAAATTGTATTATTAATTTGATTATGGTCATTTATTGTCACGGAGAAAAATTAGTTTAGATAGTATTAGGTGATCATTTGATTTTTAGAGTTTTTTATTTATAATTCGAAGTCTAATAATAGATTGATTGTGAAAAGTAATCCAAAGGATTGAATGAAATAGGAATTAATCAGAATTAGAATAGAAATTAATCGGATTCAATAAGGAGAATCGATAGATCTAGATTGTAGAGAATTTTAAAGAATTTCTGGAAGAGAGGTAGATGATAATTATGATAAATATTCAAAAATTGAAGTTAAAAAATTATTCACTCATTAATTTCATTCATTCTTTATTGTATCTCAGTGAATTTTCACAGTTTATACAAGGAGGAGAGGCCACAATATAAATCTTATAATACTCAATTTAACTAAAACTTAAATGAAACTAGATGTAACATTAAACAGCATAGAACATGACAGTAGCACAGCAAATTACAGTAAAGTATAGTAGTCCCATTTGATTTAAGTTACTCACAGACCGAGAGAAGTTATTTCCATAGTGTTCTCGCAGAGTCGTGGTGGATCTTTCGACTGTTGTCTTGAACTGAGGTTCTTACTAGAAAGCAAAAAGACAGAAACGATCAGTATTGAGTGAATACCAGTAATAGAACTGAATAGAGTTCGAGCGATGAAAAGAAAAAGAGGCATATTGAGAAGTGCCTGGTCTTCTCGTTTTCCATTTGTAGTGTCATGGAGTTGCATTCAGTTTAGTGACAGGAGGTTGACCGAGATTTTTGAGTTTTCAGGGGTTCGAGAGCCTCGTTTTCAAGGTTGTTCAGATGAGGTGGCTTAAACATGATTGTCCTATCATAAAAAGCAGATAGGGCTCTACACAGAAGACTTCAGACAAGGTTTTGGCGGTAAATTCTGGTCCTATGGTTGAAGCAGGCGAGCAGAAACTTGAACAGTTTCACCACTCCGGCAGCGGAATCTGGGTTGAGAATGTGACTCCATGCCAATTTTTCGTAGGTGAACGAGATTCTGATGTGCTCTAGAGCTAAACAATTCACTAGAAAGTGAATTATGCTGTCTGCTTCAGCACTGCCGCACAAGGGGCACGGATTGTCCGCGTCTAGGGTGATGGAGTCTCCTTTCCAGGTGATTCTGGCCTTGTTCACGTCTGCCATTCTGAACTGTCCGATTAACCCTAGACATTCCAGATTAACATTAGAGTTGAGATACTTAAATTTTGAGAACAACGAATCGTAGAAGGGTTTGTAGCGGGAGTTGTAAGCGCTTTGGATGTCCTGCTGCAAGATCCTGTCCCTCAGTGCTGAGATGATCTCTTTGGAGGAATAGATGAGACTTGGGTTCAGGTCCAAGTTGATTAAATTCTAAAAGCCGAGCTCTTCTAGTTGGGTGCGAAGTTTAGATACCCAATTCTGCACTGTAGAGTTGGAACTGACGTGGATATCTGACATCATTCTCAGGAAACATCTTCGGGAATTCTATTGTCCGATATCGTTGCTAGTTTCCCAAGCCCGTTGAGTTTCCTCTTCATGATTTCCACCTCTAGGGAAGTATGGGATGTTTCAAGTCGAACCATCCAATGCGGAGTATTCCGTGCCAGTCCCAGTATCCTTTTCAAGAAACTGGATGGGATCGTCTCTAGATCCTGGGCATACTCATCTCCCCAGCGTTCTGAACCATGTAGGAGAGTTGAATTAATTATGGAGTCAAAAAGTTTGGTAGGAGTGAAGATAGAGTTTGGATTTGCTTTGGAAACGATGTTCATCACTGCTCCCGAGGCTTTGGAAGCTTTGGAGATCCGATCTCTTGGCGCATGGAGAAACTTCCCTGAGATGGTGAAGACAATTCCCAGGTAGGTGTATTCCTTCACTTCAATCAAAACCAAGCGTGATCAGTTTCTTCCAGAGTAGAGCATGCACAACCGAGTCAAAGGCTTATTTATAATAAGGTAGAGAACTACCTCTTGAGCACCGTAACGGAAAGTACCAATCTTTTTAAGATTCTGGCTTCGATGAAACACCAAGACCTTGGTCTTGGAGGCGTTAACTTCGAGGCGGTTTAAGTGGCAGTATGACTCCAGAGCACTCAATTTGCATTGAACGTCCCATTCCGTTTCCGCAAGGATGACGATGTCGTCAGCAAACGCCAGCATCAGTACTTCAAGTGATCCATCCAGATCTAAACCTGAGAGACCAGCGAATCTGAAGTGGGCCTCTATCTCGCTGATGAATAGCGAGAATAGGAGTGGACTGAGAGATTCACCCTGCGGGGTGTCTTTGTTGATCCTAAGTTTGGATGATGTCTCCTCATTGATGAAGTATTGCATGGAAAGTTTAGAGTAAAGGTTCATGATTGATTTGAGTGCCTTCGATTCAAAACCAAGCGTGATCAGGAGTAGTATGCTTAAGGCGCTGCAAAATCAAATGTGGGCGAGGGGGGTCGAGGCGGGCGGGGGGCCATTGCAGCGGTGGATACGAAGCAGTTGTCAGGCGGTGCAGGGTGGGGGGGCGGGCGGAGGGGGGGGTGATTGAATTCATTCATTACANGGAGGGGGGGGGGGTGATTGAATTCATTCATTACAGCATCATCTGGTGGATGCAATTGATGAAGCTATTGAGAATCAATTGTCGATAATGCAGACTAAGTATGAGTGCTGCCCTCTGATTTTTTAAATGCTGTTAATTGTTTCTTTTTTCATATAGCGCTTTTTAGTGAATTTTTTCAGAAAAAAATCATAGTCCAAGATTTTCTCGGGTATTCAGAGTGGGTTTCCATCCCCATAAGAAACTGCAAACAGAAAAAAGTTCGGCATTTGGCGTTGAAAACGTATCAACGCATTATTCGCGTGCGAGAAAAAAACTCATCATTACGATTGAGTTGTAGTGTCTTCGAGATAATGTGCAGGAGTAAATCTGACACCTTAGCCATTGTCCAGACGCACGTGGTGTTTACTCCAGTTGTCCAGGAGATAACATGGCCATGAATTTATTTAGAGATGTCAAATGTATTGAGGGGCTGAAAGAAAAATATTCATCAGTTCGCCGATGATCATTGTCTAGAGCACGTTAGTGCGGGAGTTTTTTTGGATTCATTTTAATTTCAAAAAGTGATTGTCAGAGTAAGTATAGCAGTGTTTTTTTGTGAATTATAGTATGGTATATATCAGTGGTTCAGTGAATTTGGGGAAATTCAAAATAATTCATCGGTTTGGTGGATTGTAGTGTTGAATCTGTTTTTTAATTATTTCGGGTGTATTGTGATCAGCTTAGAAGATTCAGTTCAATTGAGTGACAAATTTTACGAACAATTATGACAAATTTTCTCAATTAATTAATGAAATTTTCCGGCATAATAGATTAATAGAGGGTATGATTTTTCAGACCCTTTTCGTAGATATCTTTCTCAGGAATAAGTGTTTAAATATGGGGGAGGAGTGAAATTTCAGACGGGAAGGACTTTCTGAAAAAAATATCTACGAAAAATCTGGAATTTCGACCCTGCATTTTCTGTTGTGAGCATCATCTGCAGACTTTCTACTTTATTGATTAGAGGGTTATGTAGATCGTCGGTCTCCTGCATTGTCGATCACCGACTTCAGTGGATCATCACGCACTCTGCTTTACTGATTAATTGGTAAAGCGGAAACTCTAGAGATGAACCGCTGAACTCAAACGATTGATAACACAGGGACCGGAGATCTACACAATCAAGTAATCAATAATCTAGGAAATCCAATGATGATCCACAGAGAATTTTCATTAATCAATTGAGATTTTCATCCTCATTATTCAGAATTGAAATAACTAATTTCATATTTCACATTTTTTTAACAGTTTTGAAGATTTTCAATAAGATTTTTTTGGGATTTTTATAGAAAATTCTACTCGTTTTTCACAATTTTTCTATGGGGGAAAATATCATAGAATTTGAATTTTTCTCAGATGTTTTCTATTGATAATCATTGAGTGAACATTTTTCAAGTTTTTTTCTGCCGGGTTCGATTTTGCTTAGCATCACAGAAGCCAAGCGAAAAAACTTGGAAAATTTTTACTTAATGATTTTTAATAGGAAAAATGTTGATAAAAAAATGCAATAGAAATGAAAATTTCATAATATTTTTCCACTAGAAAAAAACGGCAAGAACGGATAGACTTTTTCATAGAATTCTAATAGAATTCCAATAGAATTTCCTAACGACTTCGCTAGGATTTTCTATCAAATTTTGTGTGTTTGAGGGTTGATATGTTTTTTGAATTTGATGAGAAACCTAGAGATTCAAAACCTAGAATTTTTTAGAAGAATTAGGGTACGAATTAATTTTTTTATTGAATCCTATAGGAATAAAAAATGGCGGCGCAGTATGCAGGGTACGTACGGCTCCCAGGAGGCCCTCCCAATGTTCTCGTTCCCCAAAAATGGTGGGATGACATCCCGCTCCAGCACATCAGAGTCATCACTGACCACTGTATCAATGAGTACTGGAACGGGCATGCAGCTCCTATCTGGGGTATCCTCGCTGGGGTGCCTGCCACGTTAAGGGTCATCGAGAACGGCCAGACCTTTCTGTTCCAGGTGGCCGTTTACCCTAACGGCTTTTTGTAGGTGAGGGTTTGTGTGTGTGTGTGTATTGTGTGTGTGTGTGTGTGTGTGTGTGTGTGTGTGTGTGTGTGTGTGTTTTCATAATTTTTCACTATCTAACCTATTTTTTCTTTTTTTCAGGTGCAGTACAGATGTCTGGAGGTCAGAGGCGTTTTTTTCCGTCATTTCATTTTTTTTGACATATTTTTGTACTTAACCTCTATTGCTCAGATGCATTTTTTTTGTAAAACTTTTTTTTGTATAGCTGAAAAGCAGTTTTTAAAAAATAAAAATACTTTTTCCACGTGATTCATTTTTTTTCTCTTCCTACATAATTTATTATAATATATAAGTCTGACGTAACCAATTTAGAGTGAGTAATGTTTCCATTTTCAGCAGAAATTTCTCACTTTTCTTTTTTCCAAATTCAGCCGGTTTCGATGCATTAATTTTTCGGTTCTGTTGCAATAATAATAGTTAAAAAACTGAGGTAAGAAATTTCTAGGGAATATTTTTCTTAGTGTTTCAGGAAGAATTGAATATCCATAGTAAGATTTTTTATCATTTATTGGTGAAAAAATTCTACATTTCTTCTACAGTAATATCCATTTTTTTGTGATAGATTCTTGATTAAAACTTCATTTTGAATAGATTACAGATAAGTTTTATGGTTTGAATCTTAAGCTGTCTCACTCTCATCAGCTGCAAAGACCTCGCAGGGGCTGTACATACCAGGCAGGAAACGAATGAAGGCGATTCCACGTTGGGCATCGTCTTTCAGATCCTCAAGTTCCTCTGGGTTGTCAATGAGTCGATCAGAGATCCTTTTAGGCAACCAGATGAAGAAGGCATCGTCAAGAAGGGCGAGAACTTTTTCTCCCCAAGCCGTAGGAGCAGTGCGAAGTTCTCCAATTTTATACGCCTTGTTGATTTCCAGATCTTTGACTTTCTTCGTTTGAAAATCAAATTCCAATCGAGCGACTTTGTTGATGCTGGCGTAGGTTGATGCTTTACGTTTCTCTCCACTCATGGTGCTGGAAAAATCATGAAAAATGTCCCACTAAATATTTCAAGTCTCATGAACTTATATTGAATATATTCAAAACTATCGTAATAGACTACTCACTTTTTTTATTCCGTCAAAATTCTTCTCACAGAAATTCGTATCGAATTGTTATCGCGGATTATTCACTTTAAAATCCTTTCTCTGAGATAGCTGCGACGATTGGAGAGCACTGCTGCAGAGCGTCACTTTATAAGGCGCAGTCATGTCACGTGATCTCCCTCATATCCCTTCCCCATACGCATCCCCCACTCTTAATCCGTCGCACAGTTCTAGGAAGAAGTGTTCTCAGAATATATTACGATATATTACGATAGTTAATTCCCTGTTAATAATTGATCCCTGTAATAAACCGTTGAGATAGGAGCTGCCGGTCGAAAAATAAACCACCTTGGATAATTACAACATCCAGGATCCTCGCAGTAATGTAGCACTTTCCTTTGAGCGTCTCGGCTGTAGACTGTTATCGGGCACTCGTCTTCTTCGTCATCAGATTCCGGTAGGGGATAAAAGTCTGACTTTGCACTGAATGTAAATAATTTGATCCTTTTATTGTATTCACAGATTCTATTAGCAAATTTGATGTCTATTTCATCGAGGTTTCCTGTATTTGCCCAATTCAGCAGACTGCTAGCAGCAATGCTCACAAGTGATGCAGGTTGTCTCCTCAGGTTGAGATGATCGATCACTGAACGAGGATGTTTGTTAGTGCAAATTGTATGTCTATATTGAATATCGTATCTTCTTGAACCTGTTTTCACCAATACCCAACTTCCTTTCTTACATTGTACCACTTCACCTTTATTCACGTGAGGACAATCAATTTGCTCAACACATCTGATTATTTCTTTGATTCGTATTTGTCCAATATGCGGAGCACGGCGTCTACAAACACGATTATTCAGTAGTTCTTTGAACATTCTGACATTTTTCACTTCTTCAAAAACAATTCACGACTTGTATTTCGGCTAAAATGAAGAATTTCAGGACCTTCAGAGGTTACCCCCACTCTCTCAATCTCTAAACAATTCTCATTTCCCCACTTCTGACATTTAGAGCTCTGATCTCCTCAGAATGGCAATGGATTACTCCAGGAGTGGCAACCGTTATATATAGTAATTCCCCTCCCCACTATCAGCCTGAGATCCAATCTATATGACACATGTGACGGTGATGTGAAGAGTTCCGAGAATTGTTTTCGTCCAACAGCGGCGGAGACAGTTCCGAGAATTGTTTTCGTCCGACTGCGGCGGAGATTGTTCCAAGAAGTGTTTTTGTCTGACAGCGGTGGCGATGCTCCTGAGAATTGTTTTTGTCCGACAGCGGTGTGAAGAGTTCCGAGAATTGTTGTTGGCCGGCAGCGGCGGAGATAGTTCTGAGAATTGTTTTTGTCCGACAGCGGCGCGAAACGTTCCGAGAATTGTTTTTGTCTGGCAGCGGCGGAGATAGTTCTGAGAATTGTTTTTGTCCGACAGCGCCGCGAAGCGTTCCGAGAATTGTTTTTGTCCGACAGCGACGGAGATAGTTCTGAGAATTGTTTTTCTCCAACAGCGGCGCGAAGTTTTCCGAGAATTGTTTTGGTCCGACAGCAGCGTGACGCGTTCCGAGAAGTGTTTTCGTCCAATAGCGGCGCGAAGCGTTCCGAGAATTGTTTTCGTCCGACAGCTGCGTGACGCGTTCCGAGAATTAATTTTTTTTCCAACAGCGACGGAGATAGTTCCGAGAATTATTTGTATCCGACAACGGCGTGGAGAGTTCTGACAATTGTTTTCGTCCAACACTGGCAGAGATACTTCCGAGAATTGTTTTTGTCCTACAGCGGTGTGAAGAGTTCCGAGAATTGTTTTTGTCCGACAGCGGCGGAGATGGTTCCGAGAATTTTTTCATTCGACAGTGGTGTGGAGTGTTCCGAGAGCTGTTTACGTTCGACGGTGACGTGAACATTTCTGAGGATTATTTTCCAACGATGAATCGGTTAACAAGTCCGAGAAATATTTCAACCAAATGGAATTCAACGTCGTATAAAGAACGCCCTATAAATAGGAAATACCTCTTCGCTCGAGTCAGTTCACGCATGACCAATCATCGCGAGATG
>NW_021680874.1:216007-232331 GCF_001412515.2 Diachasma alloeum | reverse complement strand
GGATTTTTCACGTTAATAATCACTCCTGTTCTCATACGACCCTCAAAAACACTTTGTAAGTCCTCCCATCGGACTCTATCAGTTAAATTACCCCTTAAGTCTCCTCCTAGCACTTCCAAGTTTCTGAATCTTGCGTAGAACGCTTTCAGTCGTCCTAACATGTGAGTTAAACGTCTTTTCTCACTATGGCTCGCACTCCTCTTCAATAATGCATTAATTTCTTTCGAATGTCCTCTGATGTGATTAAGCCATTGTTGAATTTCCCTGGGTCTCCTATTCGTTTTCACTATTTCATACGCATCCTCCAATGACCTCAATAATCTTTTACACGCGTTAGGATCCATGTTGTTCATGATAAAGACACTAAAGAACTAGCGGAAAATCAAGGTGAAATTTATTTATATACATACATATGTGGGTGTGCCTACGCTTGTATACTCTGTAAAATCTTACGTGATTGGTTGAAAAAGAATCATGTGACTCATGGAAAATTATTAACAAAATAGCAACATTTTTTGTTCGTGGGAAAAAAAATAGCTGAAAAATGTCCAGGATAACATTTAATCTTTGTGGCGCGATAGGACATCAAAGGGTCCGAAAACTCTGCTCCAGTTTGTCAAACATTATGTTCTTAGGGTTGTGAGTACAACGTGCGTTCCCAGGTAAACCGAAAAAGTCTATGTAAACAAAAGATTGCGTTCGGACATCTTCCAATGCATTTTCATCCTTCTGTGAAATCTTACGTGATTGGTTGAAAAAGAATCATGTGACTCATGGAAAATTATAAACAAAATAGCAACATTTTTTGTTCGTGGGAAAAAAAATAGCTGAAAAATGTTCAGGATAACATTTAATCTTTGCGGTGCGATAGGATATCAAAGGGTCCGAAAACTCTGCTCCAGTTTGTCAAACATCATGTTCTTAGGGTTGTGAGTACAACATGCGTTCCCAGGTAAACCGAAAAAGTCTAATGTAAACATAAGATTGCGTTCGGACATCTTCCAATGCATTTCCATTCTTATCAATTTGCAGCAGATGGAGATTTTTCGGAAACTCCTCCTACTACAACGTGTAAAATTTGTCGAGGACTATGTCAAATTGGTGGGGGTACCTAAGTTTTAGAATGACTGAAACTCAAGTTCAGACGTGTCAGGAAAATGTTTTTTAAAAATAAATGTTTATATAGTGATATCATTATTAACAATGATTTCCCACGAATGGGCGCGGCAAACAGGAAAGTACCGGAAAACTCAAGTTTAGACATGTGACAGGAAAATGTTTTTTAAAATAAATATTTACATATTGATATCGTTATCAACAACAATTTCATACGAAGGGGGGCGGCAAACGAGAAAGTACCGGAAAACTCAAGTTCAGACCTGTCAAGTGGAGCCAGGTGTCAATGTTTGAAGAAGAAGAGGAGCCCCTTCTATGATTTCTACAGTTGCGAAATAATTAACCCCTTCACTCACCCCCTCGCGGGGTGGATTGACTAGTTCCACCGAGAAGGTCCTTTGTAACGCAAAACCGCGAATGAAATTGATTAACCAGCGAATTAAATAACCCTTTCATCACTTTGACGGGAAAAATCGCGAATTAATTAATTAAACCGCGAATTAAACTGCAACCACGCGAATTAAACCGCGAATTAAACCGCGACCGCGCGAATTAATTAACCCTTCCATCACTTCGAGGGAAAAATCGCGAATTAATTAATCAAACCGCGAATTAAACCGTGAATTAATTAACCCTTTCATCACTTCGAGGGAAAAACCGCGAATTCATTAATCAAACCGCGAATCAAACCGCGAATTAATTAACCCCTTCGTCACTTCGAGGGAAAAAATCGCGAATTAATCAATCAAACCGCGAATCAAACCGCGAATTAAACCGCGACCCCGCGAATCAAACCGCGAATTGAACCGCGACCCCGCGAATTAATCAACCACCCACCCACCCACTTTCATCTGACCCCCCTACTGGGCCCCAACGACCAGGTCGACGACAAAAACGTTGTGCCAGAACCCGTATTACTACACTACTGACGATATTGCCCCACATGTACTGAAATATACTATTAATTAATTTTACGCCACTCATGCCTGAAACCGGCTGGATTACTCACTCGACGCTTCGCGTCTCGTGTCTAATTCAGGCGGTTTCAGGCTTCGTGACATAAAATTTTGTTCAGTACTTGTTGGGAAATTTCGTCCTTAACGTGTGTGGTTACATCACTCGCCTTCGGCTCATGCTGTAAACCCCACACACGTTAAAGANGGGAAATTTCGTCCTTAACGTGTGTGGTTACATCACTCGCCTTCGGCTCATGCTGTAAACCCCACACACGTTAAAGACGATATTGCCCCACATGTGCTGAAATATACTATTTTTAATTTTTTCTATTTCATTGGTTTTATCGAAGTAATTCTAGATTTGAAACCCCTCCTCTAGCCTGCCTCCCCACCTTTCTTTTTCCTCTCATTGTTATTTGCGGTATCATGGCCGTCTTACTCTTAGCTGTGCCCCATTCGAGCTAGGGCTGCACGGGAAACCATGTAAAACCCCAGTCGCACAGCCGGCTGATTGTGCAGTGCCCTAATATATCCATCTGTCACACTGACTAGATGGAGACACTAGGCCGCTACACCGTACCTACCGCCCGCAATTTTTGTACGAGCAAGATGTTCCTAAGCGGTCACCCATCCAAGTAGTAGCCCTGTCAGTCCAACTCTCCACGAACTCTCAACTTTCTCTCCACTCCAGGAACAAATAGAGAGTCGAACTATCCACTGGTTCCGCTAGGGAAGGGATTGAAATCAACAAATCACATGGATAATTGTAAACGTGTTATTTTAGTGATTGTAATATTTTCATAATATGATTCAAATATTTGACAGTCAGACTTTTTTAAGGGTCAGAAATTTTTAGGGTCAAAATCCGAAATCTTAGGGTCAGAAGCATTAAGGGTCACAACATATTGAGTCCGCAATCCCAACTATCCACTCCACAATTGTAGAGAGTGGAGAGTAGCCCCCACCAAGCATCCGATCCCAACTCTCTACTCTCTACAAAAGTAGATAGTAGAGAGTTGGCCTCATTTTAAGGGTCAAAAATAATATGGTTCAAATATTTGACAGTCAGACTTTTTTAAGGGTCAGAAATTTTTAGGGTCAAAATCTAAGGGTCTGAAAATATAAGGGTCACAATATATGATTCATAATCTGTAGGGGTTGGAAGGTTTTAGGGCCATAACATTCAGCGTTCACAAAAAATTTCGGGTCTGGGCGTTCAAAGAGGCATGAGGTCTAAGGTTCTAAAGATTAGAGGGTCAGATTACTCAAGGGTCTAAATCCACGAAGCCCAGAATAGTCCTCCCCTCAGCTATCTACTCTCTAAAAGTACTCATGAGTAGAGAATTGGCCCTGTCAGTCCAACTCTCCACGAACTCTCAACTTTCTCTCCACTCCAGGAACAAATAGAGAGTCAACTCACTCTCTACTAGCAGTCTACAGGTTCCGTCAGGGTTGCAAGCATCCGAAATCGTTTTATTCATATACATGAATTTTATAGTTATTCGAACCCAAAATTTCTATCAAGCACCGGACTGTGCCCTAACGCGATATTTAAATATTAACACACGTGGGGAGGGGGGATTCTATAGATATAATTACGTACGAGGCTTATTGGATAATTCTATTATTGATCCTCAGAGTTGAGGGTGTTTTTCACGAGTGACCTACGAAGAAGAATTAACACATGCCGAAAAGATGTGATATTTTCGGACGTTTCAATTAGGAGAAAAGTACCGAAAAATAAACGTGAATTACGATGTGGGTACCTCAGTGAATGGGATCAGATCGGGGGAAAAAGGGCTGGCCTTCGTGTCCTCTCGATAATTAAAAGGGGAATAGATGCGTGACCGTCCCCTTGACAAAATTTGGGAGAAACCATGCAAGCCGACATAGAAAATGTGGGAACCTAATGTCGTCTAATCACCAATCAACGGCATCAAGGAAGGGATAGGAGGAACATCACGACCAATCCCCTAATAGTATCCAAAAATTCCATAATTAGCTGGACACAAGAAATGACAGTAGGAAAAAAGGGGGAGCTTCTGGAACTTTCGACGTCAGATGACCCATTTTCACTCATTATAAAAAGGGAGACACGATCTAGAAAATTTCAGTTCGAAGTCCGAAGCCAGAAGT
Organism: Diachasma alloeum; assembly: GCF_001412515.2. Taxonomy (NCBI): domain Eukaryota; kingdom Metazoa; phylum Arthropoda; class Insecta; order Hymenoptera; family Braconidae; genus Diachasma; species Diachasma alloeum. Next base: position 228,123 of record NW_021680874.1, on the reverse strand, counting down.
CTCCAGTTCTAGAGGTCTACATCTAAATTCGCCCAGTACAAAGTAGTAGCCCCCTTCATCAAACCTGAGTTTTGAGCCAGAGTCGATAGTACCCACGATCTCACCAGCTAATCGAGATTGGCCATTTCCTCGCCTCCCCCAGTCTAGTTGAGTGAATTAACTGTCGATCAACGGTCCATCAGCCACTGAGGACACCTCCATGGAACCCAGCAGAGAGGCCTGACTCACCACCACTACAGAGCAGTCCTTTCAATTCCTCAAATCTAACTCACATTGACAGTGTCAATGTCCTTTATTACCCTATTTCTCTACTTTTCCATCTTCCTATTTTTCGTCCGGCGGTTTTCTCTCTCGGTCTACGCAAAATTGAGTCATCTTTCATTGAATAAATAGTTTGATCGGTGTAACTTCGTCTCTCTTCTTTTACGCGTTACATTTTGACGTATTTCAATACCTCATCCCGAAAATCACGATCCCGACTAATTTTAACCAAAAAGATAATTAACCCTTCAGAACTCGCGCTCAGCCACCGACCGTCGTTACTCGCGTGGTGAGCGCTGCGCCGCCCGTGCTTTTAGTAACGCAGCGTTGTCACGTTCATAGGTACGCGCCGAGCGTGCGGCAAGCGGGAAACAGCAACAGCGGAATTGAAAATTTTATATCCTTCGTTACTCGCGCTGGGCGGCACGGCGCCGCTTTTGCGTATGAGCCTCAACAATTTATTATTTTTCGTAGCCTTAATGGATTTTCAGCGGATAAGAACCTTGCTAATCCATTCTAAATGATTCAAGCTAGGCATTCTAATTTTTTCAATTTTTTGAAAGCTCAATTTTGCAAGAGGCAAGCGAAAATTTGAAAAAGGCGGCGCGGCGCTTATAGCGCGAGTTCTGAAGGGTTAAACCCCGGCTTTGTCTCATCATCGTAGTAACTTACAGTCGTGACTACTGACGGTCAGGTGAAAGTCAGCAGGTAGACATTCTCTCTCGCTCTCGCTGGCACTCAAGACACGGTTGTCCGCAACACGGAACAGTGCTCTCTGTTCGGACGCCAAAATTTTGTTGGGGACAAACGTGTCTTGAGTGAAAGCGAGAGAGAGAGAGAGAGAGAGAGAGAGAGAGAGAGAGAGAGAGAGAGAGAGAGAGAGAGAGAGAATATCTACATGCTGACTCTTACCTGACCGTAACTAGTCACGACTGGAATATCACTGCGATGATGAGACAAAAACGGGGTTTAATTATGTCTGATTAAAATTAGTCGGGATCGTGATGTTCGGGATAACGTATTGAAATACTCCGAAACGGTAACGCGTAAAGGAAGTCAGAGACCAAGTTACACCGATTAAACTATTTATTCAATTGAAGATAGCTCAATTTTGCATAGACGCAGGGTGAAAACCGTCGGAGAAAAGATAGGAAGATAGAAAAGTAGAGAAAATGGGTAATGAAGGACCCATTGAGTTGGATTAGATGAACGTTGAGTTAGATTTGAGAAAATGGAAAGAATGCTCTGTAGTGGTGGTGAGTCAGGCCTCTCTACTGGGCTCCTGAGAGGCTCATAGACCAGCGATAGTTAATTCACTCAACTAGGCTGGAGGGTCGAGGAAATGGCCAATCTCGATGAGCTGGTGACAGAGTGGGTAATATCGACGCAGGCTGAAAACTCTGGTTTGATGAAGAGGGCCACTACTTTGTACTGGGAGGATTTAGATGTAGACCTCTGGAACTAGAGACTTCTGGCTTTAGACTTCGAATTGAACTTTTTTAGATCGCACCTCCCTTTTTATAAAGAGTGAAAATGAGTCATCTGGCGTCGAAAGTTCTAGAAGCTTCCCCTTTTTTCCTATTGTCATTTCGTGTGTCTAGCTAATTATTGGATTTCTTGGATACTGTTAGGGGATTGGTCGTAATGTTCCTCCTATATCCCTTCCTTGATGCCGCGATTGGTGATTAGATGACGTTAGGTTCCCACAATTTATTATGATTATAATTGAATGATGCAACTTGATGACGAAACTTTCGTTCGAAACATTTTTCTCATCAGAGCTACCCTTGTTGAGTTATTTCAGTGTGACTTTTAATTTAGAACACCCTGTATATAAGATTAGAGCAATTCCACCTCAAATCCAAAATAAAAAAAAGTGCTTGTTTCCGATTCAATTGGCAATTTTTCCCGGAGAGAACTATAGAATACAAACTTATCCCTAAATTTTCAGATCTATTAAAATTTGGTTCACTGAGGAATGAATTTTTGAAAATTTCGACTTTTTTCAGATAAATTTTGATCACTTGCCATAACATGTGATAACTTGATTTGATGGTTGACAATCGAATTCCTGTCTTCACACATTGATAGACATTGGAAAAGTTTCGTCGAATCAAATTTTTTCAGTCTGCAATTTCTCGAAATGCTCTTTTTTTAATCTGAGATTTTCAGGATATGTTGGGCATATAATTGCCAACATCTTCACCAGAGGGTAATGAGTCTTTGCAATAGTTCTCTGCTATATATGTTTATATTTTTGTCCACTTTTGTTTTTCTTTGAATTCATGGAATGAATGCGAGACAGTGTATTGTGAGTCTTAATGCAATTGAATTTATTAAATTTGCGGTGTAAAGTTGATTCTTTAAGATGGTTTAATTTGTCGGAAGACAATGGTTGACGACAAAAAAAACATGTAAGCTCCCGTACTCCGTACTCAATTATTGGAAAAAATATAGAGAATTGTTTTTTTTTTATATTCTTTAATAGATTTTATGAGAAATGTTCTCCTTTTCCCGAAGAAAAAACGTTGGTTTTCTGTATCTATAGGTACTTTTGCATAGAAAACTCGAAAAGAATGTTTCAAACTTTCATTTGTGGTAGTTACCGACTTTTTCTCAATTTTTTCTCCTTTGAGCAAATTTAGGAAATTTACTAATCTGTTTATGCTTTTATTTTGGGTGCTGTGACAAACTTATGAGTGTAATGCTAAAAACTAGAAAATTTAGTCCTCTCAGAATTCAGTTTTTTGAAGATTTCTCAACATCTCAGAGACATAACGTATTTTTTCGAGAACTTTTTTCTAAAGCAAGATCAGATCTACAACAAAGATTTCATAAAAAGCTCTCTATGTTAGATTCAAATAGATCCATCGAAAACTCATTCCTGAGATATTGTTTTTTCACATCTTAAAATCGCCCTGATAGATCAAACCCAGAGTTTACTCTGGGATAACTCTGGGTTTATGGAAAAAACCCAGCGAAGAAAGACAGAAACTGGGAAATTTTCATGAACCCAGAGTTAACTCTGGGTTTGATTCATCAGAGTGAAGCAAAATAGCAATTTTCCTTTGGAGACATTTTTTATAAAGCAAAACAAGACACAAAAAGAGGTAACGACAAAAATTCCTCTATCCCCTTCAGATTCTAATATGTTTTTAGAAAACTTGTTATCGATTTCAGTTGATACTTCTTGTTTGACTCCTCCACTGACGACTTTGGTTTTGTAATTGTAATGATATTCAGTATATTGAATTTTTCAAGTTGATGATAAAAAATAATAATAAAGGTCTATTTTCCTGGATTCCTATTACAAATTCTTGCTCGGTGCTCATCGAAAGGGCGGTAGAAGTGCAATTTCCAAGAAATAAACAACTCTCCACCGGCCCCCACTCCTCACCCAGTGTTGAGCCAAGTTCCTCAAAAAATTGCGAGGGAATGTGAATAGTCTTATTTTCGAATATGTAGGGAGGAACGACCGAGGCTGAATGGAACAACGAGGCAAAATAGTACACGACCAAAAATTACTGTTTAGCACTGGTTAGCGTGGGCAAATTAATCAGAAGGGTCTAAGGCAGGGGTGGGCAACCTCAGATAGGCTCAGATTGCTAGTCATAAAATCATTAACTGCCCCAAATGCAGGGCCAGGGGCAGGGGCTATCAGTGGTCTCCATCCAATTAGAAGGGTCTCTGTAACCAGCGGTGGTAAGGGTAACGTTGGGAGGGAGTGCATGCAAACCATTTGAATGCAAGTACACTGTATTCGTAATTTTATTATTTGTAAATTATTTTTCAAAAATTTGGATTATTTATTTTATTGGATTGTTGCCTACTCTTGGCCAGCTTTTTACACCCGAACAGCGTGTCCTTGAGGTTGGAATCAGTTAATAGTGTTCGCTCAGTTTTGACAAAAATGAGTCACACGAAATACGCGGCAACATTACTCGACAGCTTGTAATGCCGTTTGAATATCCAAGAAATACAGATAAATGCATTTCAGAGTTAAATCGGTTGAAATGTCAGAGAAAAACAACTCAATAACATATATTTTTAACAATTATAGACTTAGAACAGTTCTATCATATTCAATTTATTCAAATAAAATTATCCATCAATTGAATAATCATGGAACTATGTTGTATACCCACTATTTTACTAGAAATACTTTCCCAAAACCTAATTTCCCTGTCTAGACGTCCACCAAATATTTCCATTCTAAAGAGCCTTTTTCCTCAAATATTTTATTACGGTTTTATTATTTTAATCCCGAAAACTCCAAAAACCCAGACGAAAGGATTTATTATCCTTTTCTTTTCGAAACCTTCTAAATCGTTTCATTACTTCTCGGTCCTTTCCCGTACCTCGGGTCTCTAATCTGGGGGCCTATTCTCAAAATATTTCCGTGCACGGAAGTGGCTTCGTAGATGAATTCCGTGTAGGAATCATACAGGCGTTCCGTCAACGGAGTCGATTCCGCGCACGGAAATATTTCGAGAATAGGCCCCCCGGTACTTTCCCGTGCCTCGATTCCTAGAACTCCTCATCGAGTCATACCTTCCCCGTACCTCCGTTAGTTCAACCCTCAAGGGTCATCCCTCACCTAAACTAACCAATCACCCACCTTGGGCCTTTCTCCCTCCAGTTTCTCCAACCACTACTATCTACCCTCAGAGGACTCTAAGTAAAACATCTCTGTACTCTAACGATATCATAATTATTCCAACACTCAAGGAAGTAACATCTATTCAGGAAGATATCCAAAGTTACCAATATTGTACTTGTGTTTAAGTCTCTAAGGATAAAGATTTCGTGTTTAATTTGAAGTAATTTATTTTTTCAATCCGGAATCCAACAACCAATTAAAAATTAAAAGGAGTGAGTTGTTGGACTTCAATTTCCAGAAAAAAAAATTTAATATAAAAAAAAAAGTTTAATATTTGTTAATTTTTGTCACTATGGAGAACTGGCGATCCACGATTCACAGAAAAATAACTATAATAAAAGAAATATCTTTCAATTGAAAAAATTACAATAATAAAATCATGCTTTGACATTTCTTAGTTTTTTAAAATTGTTGTGGTTATTTTCAGGGGAAAAAATTGAAAATATTTTCGTTGCAAAGTTGAGGGAAAAGTGGAATTTTTATGGATTTTGAAAAAATTGTTTCTCTATTACGGTAACGCATTTTTCAACTAAGCTCCTATTAATATTCGAAATATCAAAAAATTAATTGAAATCCGAAAAAAATAGGAACGAACGAAAGGGAGTTTTAAATTAATTTGCAGACATAATGAAAATGAGTAGTTCACATGATAACGAATCCTTCATATTAAAAAAATTAATATCCAGGAGGAAAATGTAATATTCAATAGAGAATCCTAAATAGAAAAGAAACACTTTGATTTTCCCACAGAACTTATTCTATTCAGACTGTTTTCTTGGGTAGAAAATTTTTCAAATTTGCGACATTTTTTATCGTTTTTATTTTGTCCAGCTTCAAGAGTAAACAAATTAATTTGGAATCGAAAAATTTGACCATTTTAATTATTAAAATTTGATATTTTTGTAAGGTGCAAAAAAAATGAATATTTGAATATAAAATTTACTTTTATTCGTACTCAGTTCACTCTCAATACCCCCACCGTCGCCAGATGCAGACGGCCGTGTTTGACAAAGGCTAATTGTTTATATGGGGTGCTATTCAAACGGGCTAATTGAGGTCCGGATCGCTGAGCGATCCAAGATCGGCTGTTGCCCACCCCTGGTTTAGACCATACGCTGTACCTGATCCTGTGTCAAGTTCAGAGTCCTCGAATTCTGATGTGTAGAATTCATGTTTTTTGGGTCGGTGATTCCAAATCTGTGGGTTACTTTTTCAAAAAATTCGGCGTTCTATGTGTTATTAACAATTTGATTGTTTAAACAATTATATCGCAAAAACCGTCATAGATAGAAAAATAAGCAGGGGATAGCTCGCATATAACAGCGTGGCATATGTGATAGTGAGCATGTCACAGAGTGATGTCTTAGTTTTTTTCGCCATCAATACATTGATGGCGGGCTTCTGAATGATCTGAAATATTACAAAAGTTTATAGCTTCACAACACTAATTAGCAGCAAAAATTTCAGACGGTTACTGCCACCTCCATTGGTGCTATCAAAATTCCAATGTTTCGAATACTTCGCATGGGCGAGTATACATATTTTCTGTCCCAATTTCACGTCGATGTTTCGATTTTTGCACAAGATAAAGTGTTTACAAATTTTTTTTTATTAAAAAATGGAAATCGGGAATATCTCGAAAACTTTGTATGAATGGGTATATGTTTTGATTGATTCAGATAGAAGGCGTAGAAACGAATATTTTGAAAAAAAAATCGAAATCGGTTCACTAGTTTTGAAGATATTTGCGGAAAACCACTTAAAAACGAATTGCTTCTTCTCAAAAACTATTGGCTCGATTAGGCTGAAATTTTGCACAGAGCTAGTCCTCATTAGGACATATAATCTAATAAAATTTTAAATTTTTTGGAATTACTTTAGCCACTTAATTACTTGATTTTCTAATAATTGACCACTGGGAAGGGTGGCGGTGGATTTGGTCACATGCAAACATGGTCGCCAAACTTCGTATTTTTACGTTTCAGACCATTCTACATAATTTCCAATCAAAATTAGAGAATGTGAAAATCGAAGGACTGCAATGGTTCCATTCGGAACTAGAAAGTTTTGAACAAAAGATGTTTGGTATGTAAAACACATATTTTGTGGTATAAGTTTTTTCTCCGATAGATAAAGAGTTAGCGGTGGTGGGAGCAAGGCGGGTAGCGCGTTAGCACTTGCCCGAAGTGTCGGCGTGCTCCGATTCGTTTACCGGCAAACTCGAGGGAGATACAGAAAAATATTTCAAACGAAAAATGTTCGCCATCAAAGTTTACATTTAATTACTCTTTTTCTAATTTTTCCCTACTCCTAGCCGTTAATGAGATATTAACGGTTGAGGGAAATCGCGCATGAAAAAATTCAATAGAAAACCTAGCGAATTCGCTATCAAATCCTATAGGAATTCTATAGGATTTCTATTGGAATTGTATTGAAAAATTCTATTTGTTTTTTGCGCCAATTCTATTGGATATTCGATTAAAAAAAGTCAATAGATTTAGAATTTCTGTTTAAATTTTTTTCTACTAGAATTATTGAGCACAAATTTTCTAAGTTTTTTCCGCTGGATTTTGTTTTATTTTGCATTACAGAATCCGAGTGGAAAAAATTTAGTAAATTAATGCCCAAGCATTCTTACCGAAAAAATCTCAAGAGAACATTCCAAACAGAAAATTAAAAATCTATTGACCTTTTTCTTATCGATTATTCAATAGAATAAGCGCAAAAAACAAATCGAATTTTTCAATAGAAATCCTATAGAAATTCCATAGAATTCCCATAGAATTTTTTAGCGAATGCGCTAGCATTTCTGTTGAATTTTTTCCTGCGTAATTACCTATAACGTTTTTGTTTATTACAGTGTCGAGAGGAAACGGTTTGAGGTACGGAGAAAAAACTCCCATCACAGTGTTTTTTCCATCAAAAGTACATAGATTTGTTGTTGTGTCTTTGCGTCATATCTCCATTCTTTACAAAGATATAGCCCGCTAAGAGAGAGCACGGGCGAACCAGGCGTACCTTCTGAGATTCCTAAATTACTTTCAAATCCTTATTTGTTTATAATTACTCTTTATTCCAATTTTTAGTTCTTTTCTCATGATGGGCATTCACTTTTTTGTTAATTTCATTTTTTGTTTACTTTTTTATCCGAATTTGTTCACTTTACCCTAACAGTTTCGATATTGCGAATATTTTTCCCTACGCCAAACGGGTATGCACGAAGAAAGAAATACCAGAAAAATCACTGTGTTAGTAGGGCAAAATGGATTCATTTCAACGGACCCGGAAAATTCCACGTGCGAGCACCAAACTTGGATCTACCGTGATAGATTATTATGTGCTGGCACGTGAACTTTTTCTGGTCTGTCAAAATCAATACATTTTACCGTCCAATAGCATAGTAATTTTTCTGGTATTTCTTTCTCCGTGTGGGTGTGTAGTTGTTATGGTTTTAATCCGAAATATTCTGGTGCAAAGAGGAAATTTTGTATCAAATTTCAAGTTAATATGTCGATTGTTGCAAAAGTAAGCGTGCTAACAAAGATTTTGAGCGAAAAACCGAAAAATGGAAATATCTCAGAAACTTTGTATGAATGGATATGCATATTTTTATTGATTGAGAGGCAACTGTACAAATGCACCTTTTATAAGCCTACCGACGAGCGACCTCACCAAATACGAGTCGACCTATACAACTGCACCTATTACATCTCTACCAAGCGACACCCTCACTAAAAATTTAGGTCGGTAAGCCTGTAACGTGGTAGGCTTGTCCGGTGACAATTATACTTCGGTAGGCTTGCCTCAAGGTGCAGTTGTACAGGGCTGTCATCATCGGGTCGACTCGTGCGCTGATTGGCTTGTACCACGGTGGGAATGTAAATTTCTCGAATCATTGAGTAGTAATGTTCGCGCGGTAGAGTTGTAAATATTCAAATCGTTTGGGTGAGGGTGTCGCTTGGTAGAGATGTAAAAGGTGCAGTTGTACAGGTCGACTCGTATTTGGTGGGGCCGCTCGTCGGCAGGCTTATAAAAGGTGCAGTTGTACAGTTGCCCATATTTTTATTGATTGAGATAGAAGAGATCGAGACGAATATTTTGAAAAAAAAATGTTGAAATCGGGTGAGTAGCTTTTGAGATATTTGCGAAAGACGATTTAGAAACAAATAGCAATTTCTCAGAAACTGCTGGATCGATTGAGCACAGAGTAGTTCTCATTAATACCTATAATCTGACAAAATCTCAGATTTTTTTGGAACCATTTTAGTCCTTTAATTCATCAATTGTCTAAAAGTTAACCACCGGCTGGGCACCCGCACATACACACAAGGTGATCAAACCTCTTATTTTCGGTCATATGACGGGTCATGTGACGCATTTGCATCTCTAGTTATTACCTCTGAAAAAACTTATTATTTTTTTACCGATGCTGGGGATCGAACCGGGGACCCTATGATTGCTAATCCTATGCCCGAGTGGAAATTGCTTCAGACCCACCTGAAGTATGAGCAGAACTTGATCAGGTTTTTGTAAGGTTCGACTGATCCGGTGATTCCTGATGAGAACCTGACCAAGTTCTGATCCAGCAGATCGGATCCGGAAAACAGCAGGATGATTCAGATCAAGTTCTGATCAGGTAGACACGATTTCACCCTGAGGTCGGCTGCCTGACCCCAATTTGATCAAATTTCGATTTGATGTCTTTGATCGGCATTTGAACGGGGTCAATTGAATAGAAAATGATCAGATTCAGATCCGGTCCACCTGACATTAATTTTAGTAAGTTTTTCGGATGATTTAATTAACTATTATTATACTATTCAAATTAAGTTTTAATAATCATTATCAATAATTATTTTCAATCTTTAAAAAGGATCATTATACTATAATTAAAATAAATTAAATTAAATTTATTCAATTTAATGAATTTAATTTAATTAATCAATTTAATTAACAGCCAGTCCTCAAATGTACAGAAGGGAGGGATAATGATGCCGTGAATACGTATTACAGGAGTATCAAAGTTACACGCAAATGATCTTGAAAAAAAAATCACCAAATATCTATTTATTCATTAGTGTTAGTGTTATTATCATTATTATTATTCATTAATGAAATAAATAAAAATTTAATTGAACATATTTTATTTCTGAGAATACACACGCACATCCGCGAGATCAGGAATAATCGTAAATTCACCGAATACCCCGATACAAATCATATAGGCAATGTACAGTTTACTCAATAGTAATAGCATGATAGCGTAGTGGTTAGGGCATAGGATTAGCAATTATAAGGTCCCCGGTTCGATCCCGAGCATCGGGAAAAAATAATAAGCTTTTTCAGAGGTAATAACAGTAGAGATTCATTACGAGAGGCGGCCTACGGTGAAAGAATTGAATTATCTTTTCTTTTGGATTAATTATCAGTTGTAATACCACAAGAGCTTCAAAATTATCGGGTATTTTCCGATAGGTTCGTTTCAAACAAACGAAGGAGTCAAGTTTTTCAGATTAAAAAATCAGGAGTGCGTAGCACGAGTGATTTTTCCTGAATACTTGACGACTTCGTTTGTATGCAGGGAACCTTGAGGAAAATGCCCGATTAATTTTGAAGCTCGTGTGGTATTCGGAGGATTATTTTTCCAATCCAACTGTCGAGCAATTCAATAGGACCATGAGACGAAACTCACAATTGAGAAACGAAAATTGTATAATTAACACAACGACACAATTGAATTCAATCTGTCAGTTTGACGAGGGGTTAATTCGACTGCATGACGTTTTGTTTTTTAAAGAGCAACTACCAGAGAAAATTATAAAAAAATTATCAGTTGAAAACCCTGTAGCTTGTACCACGTGATGTCGAATGTGTCAATTATATTGCTCTATATTTGGGTTGGAAAAATAATCATTGATAATTTTTATTGATACTGACAGACAGGTCATCTGGTTTTCATACAGTTGACTTGATCAAGTTCGGATCCATTCGTCCTGATCAAATCCGGATTGGTCAGAGGCGTAACATGTCTGATCAAGACCGGATCCGCCAACTTGATCAATACCTGATCCAAACTTGATCAAGACCTGACCGGAATTTCCACTCGGGTGCCCTAACCACGACGCTATCGTGCTAGTACTATGGAGTAAACTGTACATTGCCTATATAATTTGTATTCGGGTATTCGTTGAATTTACGAATATTCCTGATCTCGCGCATGTGCGTGTGTATTCTCAGTGATAAAATATGCTCAATTAAATTTTTATTTATTTCATTAATGAATAATAATAATAATGACAATAACAATAACACTAATAAATAAATAGACTTTTGGTGATTTTTTTTCTCAAGATCATTTGCGTGTAAATTTGATACTCCTCTCATACGTATTTACAGCATCACCATCCCTCCCTTCTGTACATTTGAGAGGGGCTGGCTGTTAATTAAATTGATTAATTACATTAAATTAATTTAATTTATTTTAATTATAGAATAGTGATCCTTTTTAAAGATTGAAAATAATTATTGATAATGATTGATAAAACCTGATTTGAATAGTATAATAATAGTTAATTAAATTATCCGAAAAACTTATTAAAATTAATTTCAGGTGGACCGGATCTGAATCTGATCATTTTCTCTTCAATTGACCCCGTTCAAATGCCGATCGAAGACATCAAATCGGAATTTGATCAAATTGGGGTCAGGCAGCCGACCTCAGGGTGAAATCGTGCCTACCTGATCAGAACTTGTTCTGAATCATCCTGGAGTTTTTCGGATCCGATCTGCTGGATCAGAACTAGGTCATGTTCTCCTCAGACATCATCTGATCATGTCTCCCTGATCCGAACTTGATCTAAACCCGCCTGTAGTTATTCGGATCCGATCTGCTGGATCAGAACTTGGTCAGGTTCTCATCAGGAATCACCGGATCAGTCGAATCTTACAAAAACCTAATCAAGTTCTGATCGTGCTTCAGGTGGGCCTGAAGCAAATTCTACTCGGGTTTGGGGCTATGGGGTTTCGTCACTGGGGAGAAGGTTTTACATAAGGGGATTTTTCAAAAATCATTTTTGTGTTGTGGAAAGGGTGCATACTCGATGTACAGCCCTCCCGTAGTCGAGTTAGCTCGCCGATGAGTTTTTTAAGGATATCTCCGAAACTAAGGGAGATAGCGAATTTTTGTTGAAAAATT
>NW_021680874.1:215360-215983 GCF_001412515.2 Diachasma alloeum | reverse complement strand
GGGGGGGGGGGGGCAGGCGTGTTGTACATTGAGAATTGAACAATTCCACGTCAAATGCGAAATGAAAAAAATGTCATGTTTTCGATTGTTCTGCCGATTTTTTTTTGAGGAGTACATGAGACCAAGCTCTCATGAAATTTTTAGAGCGATTCTATTTTTTTGCAGCGAATTACGATTTTTCAAAAAATTTCACTTTTTCCATTTGAATTTTAATTATTTGAGAAAAAGGTGAAATAATTGAATTTAATCATTGGGAATCGAATTTTCGTTTCCAAACATTGGAAGGTAATCGGAAAAGCTTCAAAATGAGCGCAATTGAACTCAGTTTATTCAATTTTTAGAGCCGTTAAGGCAAAATCAAAATTCTTCGTTAATCTACAATTACTCGAAAATGTTATTTTTTTTTATCTGAAATTTTAGGGGTAACTTGGGGACATAACTACCGATATTTTCAAATTGATCTAAAAAATTGCCGCCGAGGTATTTTTAAGGGGCATAAGTGTCCCATACATAGGGAGTGGTGCCCAAATATCGAGAATTTCAGATGTGAGGAGAAGGGATTTTGCAAAGATGGGGAAATTTTTACTGAAACATTTGGAGGCGGGGGGGGGGGGGGTTAATTG
>NW_021680874.1:212719-215295 GCF_001412515.2 Diachasma alloeum | reverse complement strand
GGGGGGGGGGTAATTGAGAATTTACAATCAGAAAAATTGAGTCGGTGAGTTTTTCAAAGACGTCTCCGAAACTAAGGGAGGCAAGCTGTATTGAATCCTCGATGTATAACACCCCCCCTGCCCCCTAATTTTTCAATAAAAATTCGCTATCTCTCTTAGTTTTGGAGATATCCTTGAAAAACTCCCCGACTCAATTTTTTTGGTTGTGAATTTTCAATGCACACCTCCCCATCGCCCCCCTCCCCCTAAATTTTCGTAAAAATTTGCTATCTCCCTTAGTTTCGGAGATATTTTTGAAAAACCTTAACGATAACCCATCCTTTCATAAAACACCCCTCTTTACAAAACCCCTCTCTTTACAAAATCTCCCTCTTTGCAAAACCCCCCTTCTTACAGCCCCCCCGCCCGGATACCACTACCCTCCTCTTTGCACAATTCCCCCTCAAAAATTAAAAATTTTTTCTAGATATTATTTCAAAATATTTTTTCAAAAATTAAGTATATTTTGGTTTTAAATTCATCCCAATTTTGATCATTAGTTTTAAACGCTTTTGTTCTTAAACTTAGAAAAAAGTTTTTAGATTTTAGAAAATTGACAGTTAGAAACCACGGTTTCTAAAATTTAGAAACTTTCTTCTAAAGCTCATCAACTTTTTTTCTCTGTAAAGGACAATAATTTTTTTTTATTTATTCATCTCTTTTCTTGAATAAAACTAATCATAGACTTTCAAAAAAACAACAATCATCTTAATAAATTAACGTTATATCGTTAATTTCATAAATTTAATTGAATTATAACTATTAGACCGTTTTCTTGCCGTAAGTTTCATTCATTCTATTCCCATTTTTCGCCCATCAAATCATTCCATATATGGTTTGAAAATTTGTTTGAAGTGAAAAAAGAAAAATATTTATTTAAAGGAAAACTATTGCGAAGAACTCATTACCCTTTAGTGAAGACATTGGGAATTACGTTGGTCCCAACTTAGCCAGAAAATTTCAGATTTAAAAAAAATGAACAGTTCAAGTAATTGCCCATTGAAAAAAAATCCATGCAAAGATAACGGACTCAAAGTACAAGTAAGTCAACTTTAATTGGTCTTCTTTTGTAGCTTTTTCAAATGTCTTAAATCAAGTTATGCCCTGTGATGAATGCAAGCAATTAAAATTTACTTGAAAAAATTTAAAAAACACAAAAATTAAAATTTTCAAAAATTCATTACTTAGTGACAAAAAATTCAAATTGATCTCAAAATTCAATTTTAGATAGTTCTCATCGAGAAAAAATCGCGGACGGAATCGGAAACAAGCACTTTTCCCGATTTCGGATTTGACGTGAAATTGCTCATCAGCGAATCATTAAAACCATTGATTACAAATCTTTCGTATGGAAGAGAAAAATGTGTCGTATTCAATTGACTGATTGACTAAATTAGAGCATTTTTGCCATCAGGCAATACATAATCGTCTAGGGTGTGGATCAATCCTCGACTTCATGGATTACCTCCAACCAGATGCCAACAATTGGAGACGAGGAGACGATATCAACACAGGTTTAGCCCTCCAACTCGCAATCTCGTCATCTTGGTTCAATTTCTTCACATGGGGAGTCATTTTCTGTATCAACTTTGTAATGGCCAGGCAGATGCATCGCATTTTGGGCGAAAAACTGTGTTGCTGCTGATGTTAAGGAGTTCGAATAAACAGTGAAGTGGTAAAATGTAACAGAACTGATTAGAACAACTCGATTTTTCCTATTTTATTACATATGGAAGTATCTCGGTGATGCACTCATTCTAGGAGAAAATCTCAGGACATTTGTTAGTGGGAATTTTATCAGCTACAAAAATGATTCGTTTAACTGATAACTATATAATTATCAGTTAAATTGTTTGTCTTATCGCCAATCCTCGAGCATCATCGGGTATCCAACCAATCCAGTGCAAATAGAATTGAAATGAGTTGCCATGAATAAATGTGATTTTTATTAAAAGTGTTCAATTAAAAATACCATCCAAATCCACCCTGAATTTAGCTTCGCATCAAACATGCTTATCTAATGTTTTCCCTTAAAATCACTCGTTCCGAAAATAATTGCAAAATCAACAAACAGTGATTTTAAATCACTGTGTAAGGTCTGGAGACGTATCGCATTTTTATTAAAATGAAAGAAAAATGGATAATGATTGAAAAATAATGGAATTAGAAAATGATGAATAATACGTGGTTTCAAAAAGCATTTCGGATTGGAGGTAATCCAAAGCAAGTCTCATTTTTAATCGATATTACTCGTGAAAATATAAGAAGGAATTTAATGAAGAAAAAAGGGTATAAAAAAAGAATAAGTTCATGTAACGATCATGTGATCGTTGGGTGGCAACACTTTGAATTGTCTCCAAGAGCGTTATCACCAGGAGGTTCAGGTATCCGTGCCGAGGTGTACCTTGGTGCATCGACATCATGTCATGCCCCCTCCTTTGACAAACACATCAAAATTCATACACATACATTAATTAGTACATCCTCGCAATCCGAGGTAATAAAAGAGCGTCGATGCACCCCCAAAGTTAGTTCCC
>NW_021680874.1:181140-208748 GCF_001412515.2 Diachasma alloeum | reverse complement strand
TGAAATCTAACCAACCGAATATTGGATTACTTTAAGAAACTACAACAAAATGGATGAGTAAAACAAAATAAATAATAAATTTGATTTAAATCGGGAAATGACATGGTGAAAAGTCAAATGGTTTCAAAAATTCAAGAAAAAAAAAGAATAATTATTGAATATTTGAGAATTTTAGTTCGGGGAACTCAATATAAAAAAAAAAGTTTCAATTCTTGATGTAAATTTTCGCGTTGATTCGAGGGAAAAATTTTATATTGTATGACAATTTATATTCAAAATTGGTGAAAATTAATCCATTTGTAAATTGTTTAATTCAAAGAACTTAATTTAAATAAATATTGACTTCATTTATTGTGAATTTTTATCCTCTATTATTCTAACAATTCACTCGACTCCAATCCCGAGCTATTACCGAAAGGTAGGCTCAAAATAGAAGAAAATAACTGTCATAATTTTCCAGAATTTATTGGATTATTAAAAATATAATTGAATATTTTTCCTGGGAAATCATGACGTAACAACTGTGAATGTTTTATTTGACTGGAAATTTCAATTGGTCGATTGTCAACGTGAATATATCCAAAACGGGGAAATTTATTGGTAAATATTAAAAGATGGTTTTCGTCGGAAATTTTTTTCAGCTAGAGAATAAGTTCAACGTTTACTTTTAACTTGTTGTTAGGCGCGCGAGAGATTTTCTCTCACGTAACGCTAGTCAACCTATAAGACGTCTCGGCGGTGCGAGTGAAATACTAAAAAAAATCGTCTAATGACGGGTTATAGTATATTTGAGGGCGAGTATATTTCTCGCCTTCGACTCGGACGTCAACGTCGCCAACTCCATGCGAGTAAAAAAAACTCCATGGCACTAGTCATGAACGATATTTTTCCGTAATGATTTTCACTTTTACGCGTTTGAGGAAGGGCCAATATCCCAGGTAGGAAAAAACGAACGAGCCAAGCTCGGTCCAAGCCCTGCGGCCGGGCTGACGAACTTCGGAGCGCGTTCCTCAGCCGGGACCGCACCGGCCTTGGTTGAAACCTGGAATGATAACATGGGGCCGGGCCTGGGCACCGATCTCACCCGGCATTGGTTGTCAGTTGTTGGCCAGGCTCAATTAAACATTACTTAATTACATGGATATGATATTAATGATTTAAATACAAGTAATTCAGTCTTACTCCTGAGCATTCGTAACAGGTTCAAGGAGGAAAAAAAATCAATACCGGTATGCGATTGGCACCTGGTTGGCTGCCAAACTATTCATGACAATTATCAATAATAACAAAAACAAATAATTACCTTTTTTTAGGATGATTTTTAGTATTAATTGTGCCTTGTCTACCAGACCCTAATGCAATCATCGCTGAAAAACCGATTTTGTTAACTTAAAATATTGCCCTAACCACTAGCCTATCGTGCAATTCATAAAATCTCTACTTCAAATCGTCCAATATTAATTCCACCTCGGTTTTTTTCGACTTGAACGTTTTACTATTTAGTTGCTACTGAGACTGACAATCCGAGTGAAATTAAGTTCGTAGCTCGGAAGTACCGCTTGACGGTACAGCCCTTTTACATCATTTTTAATTTCATTAATGAAAAAAAATTACGTAACGTAAATTTTAACGATTACCAAGTCGAAACATAATAGGGATAATTATGATAACCGGGGCGCCAAATTTAGGTGGTATGTATCGATATATTTTTGCCTCAGACAACCGAATTTTTTTTTTAGAAACTAGCTCAATTATTTTTCCGAATATTTTTCAAATTTCTAATTTTTTTCTTCGAAAATCGTAGATTACTCGATTAAATCCTCCACTAAATTAAAGCCAACTGACCACAAAGTTTTATGAAATAAAATTTTTAGATCGTGTCCGTATTTTTGTGTGTATGTATATATGTGACAATTTTTTTTTAAATTAGTCATTCATGAATTGATGGAAATTAATCTTTTCGATGGAAATCAATCTTCCGAATGGAGGCTTTGTAATTTTTCAAATTTGAGTTTTCAATTTTTTGTGTTAAAGTAACTAAATATGGTTTTAAAAATCCGAATATGCGATTTTTAGATGACGTCTGTATGTATGCATGTATGTGATCTTTTTTTCAAATTTTCATAGACGAGATGATCTAAAAAATTTCACGAATTTTCTCATGAATATAAACTTTAATATGCTTTATCCATTGACTTCAACTCAAATTCAACTTTTCATAAAAATTCGACAAAATTAATATTAAAAAAAAAATGATTTTTTAACCATCATTCAAAAAATTCTTATTAAAACCGAATTAATCATGGCTGAAAAAATTGATATCAATGCCCTCTTGATTCTCTCAGAATATGATGGGAATCCCACCATTTGTTGTTGAATTACAACCTACTGTTTATGCTATTTGAGAGAAAAAATCAGTTATTCCATCATCACTAATAAAATCATCTTAACCCCTCACGTACGGGCTCGGCATGTCATACCGACCCATGCAAAAACGCCGGATCTTTTCAAAATTGAATATTTCCGAAACTATGGCAGATAATAGAATCGGACTAATGCCATTGGGAAGGTGAATATTGCAGCTTCAATTATATATTTTATTTATAATTTTTCATTCATCAAAAAATATGAGATGCGAAGAGCATTGAGCGTGTAGTAGACTTGGTATCAGAAAGGTCCCGTACGTGAGGGGTTAATATTAATTAGATCAGAACTGTAAAAAAATTGTTTCAATGTCTTGTTAATCAAGCTGAAAGATGGTGATAATAACATCATTGCTTATCAAGTTGCACAATAATGTCAAGGGTTTTTTATATCAAAACCTCTGTTAAACTCAGGTATCAGTCCGTTTTATTGGATACATATTCATATTAATTCATGGTCCCGACTATAACTCTTGACTAAACCCTAATTAAATCCCAACTGAATCTAGACTAAACCTTGATTGAACCTGTATCGAATCCCGATTAAATCGCAATTGAAACTTAATTAAACCCTCACTGAAACCAAATTCAAATGTTAAAAGAGCCTGAATGTAGAATCAGGGGAAATTACGAGTCCTTTAACGCCACTATTTGACATGTTTTCGATACTATTTTTCCTCAGGAGCACAGGAAAATGAAAAAATTCTCTTAATTAGTATTTGGGCTATATGCATTTCAATGCTTATTTTTCAAAATACAAACATTCCCATAAAGCTTTTTATACTTCAGACACAAATTCATGCACTCACATTCCCACATTTGATTTCAATGATTACATCTACAACCTCAAAACAACAAAACTCAGTTTTAATGAAAAATTTTTGGTTGAAGATTTTTTCGACTGAATTTTTCCGACAAAATGGCAACATCAAACGCAAAAATTCAGTCCAAAAAATCTCCAACAAAAAATTTTCAAAGCCTCCTCCCCCTTAGCAAAAAAATTCAATAATAATCTTAACAAAAAAGGAAAAACATTTTTATATTACAGAAAGAATTAATTTCACTCGAAATTACAAAACGATCCAAAAAATTTGAACAACTTAAAAAATGCTAAAATGAATTATGAAGGAAGAAAAGTGAAAAAAGGGAATATTTATGCTAAAAATTTTAAACTATTCCCCCCCCCCTTCCCTTAAAGCCCCAATTCCCGACACCCTAAGATTGTCAAAAAAGGAATAAAAAGGTAAAAATAAAATCGAAAATATCCATAATTCAGGAGAAATAATAGAGATGGAATTTTTTCATCATTTTTCCAGAATTCCTGAGACAAAATACTCCGGGAAACGACTATCAAATCGTGGCGCCACAGGAATCAGAATCATGCCCAATTTGACGTCGGAGTTGTATTGATGTCGAAGACAAACAACTTTCATTTCAAACCTTTTTCTGTATGGCGTATCGTTTGCGTTAAAAATCATTTTTCATACAAAATCCAAGGGAAGTTTTCTATAACAAATTATTGGCCATTGGAATCGAAAAAACACCAACAAATTCGGATACTTCACTCCCGAAAAAATAAGTTTCAATTATAAAATTTTGTCGACTTCTTCATGTTCCATGCGTAGACTATTGAAAATTTTCTTCACCTACAACAGAGGTCTAATCATGTTTTCTCTTAAAACCAATCGTTCACGGGTAATTGCGAAATTCTGCATGAAAAAGATGGAAATAGATTTGGAAAAATGGTTACTTTTAACCAGATGGAAGGAAATATTCAAAAGTACAAGTATTATAATACATTTTATTCACTTCTCTATCTTAATTTCTGCACTCATTTTTACATAGGTACATGAAATATATACATAACTTCTCGAATCAGCTCAAATCACTGAGAAAATACATTTCAAATTATTTATAATACAATGGAGATGAAATTTCATTAGTTATCTCTTAGAAAAATCATTTCACAAAAATTGACTGACGAGTTTCACATGAAGAAAATCACCAGTCATCATTTTCCTATCGCTTATGTATACAAATATATTATTCATCTCTTTGAAAGTATATCAATTATAATATAGGAGTTCTATGATAACCACAGCTGCACTTGTAATTGTAGCTGATCACTTTGAGGAAATCAAAAATTCATGGGTATTCATTAAATGAGCAATAAAGTAGTGTACAACAAGCTGCCATCCAATGACGAAGTACTGCAACGAGTCAAAATAGATTACATTTTCGATAATTAGGTGATTATGTGGAGGTCAAACGATCTTTCCCAGAAAAATGTCAAGAAACCCCTTCTGTGGAGATATACATTTGGTCTATAAAAACAGGTCGCTTGACGTTTTATCGTAAAACTACCCATTATCGAGACAATTGAACTGTGGATAATCACTATCAGAGTGAACTGAAACATAAAATTTTGATTGATTTAGGTTTATGAAAAAATGTCAAATCAACTTTAAAAAATGGAATTTAATTCACTGCCAGATGGTTTTTTTATATTACCCCCTAAAATCCCTCATTTTTTAGATGAATGCATACTTAGGGTAAACCGACCAGTGTTCGAATCCGTTCAATGATCGAACTAATTTACATATCTATCGTAGAACAAATCCTTAATGCAGTGGAATTTAACTTTTATCTTTTTTAAAAGCCAATACAATATTCATAAATTCAATGAGACCTTGTGAAAAGTACTCATAATTAATGTTCGATCACTGGCATTTGACGAATCTCATGCGTTTGAAATCTTGATGGTTCAACCCACGATAGGGGAAAAAAATATTGGAAGTTGTTTTCGTGCAGAATTTCCTACAAAGACGGTCTTCTGAGATTTCATCATAAAACTCCTCATAATCGACATAATTCAACAATTATAGATTGAATTGTGTCCTGACAACTCATTTCATCAAAATCAATACCTGACGCCATCTTCATGCACGCAATAACCCACATGATTCAATAAAATCAATTTCGCTCCATCAGCATCACCTTATGAACGAAAACATAACAAACAAATGTGTAAATATCCTTAATATATCCTTTTTGAGAGAAGTAAAATACTGCAATATTTGGTAGAAGGCAGTGTAAAAAAATGTGAAAAGTTTTTTACCAGAGTAAAACTTGAACTAAATAAAACAAAAAAAAATGTTAAAGGAGAAATAATAGGGGAGAGTGGGGCAAAATGAAACAGTCGAAAAATGACTGACGCAATTCAAGCAAACGAAATTTTTTTGTCAAATTTTTTTTCTTTCAACTTTTGTTTATTAACTTTTTTCTATTCGTGAGAGTACTGATAATAATAATGGGTAATAATAATAATAATTAATAATAATTAATAATAATTTTTCATTCAGCAGAGTGAAAAATTATTGAGAAGTTTTGACGGGAGAAGATTTTGTCAACGGATTAATTGAAAAGAAAATGAAACAGTAAAATCCAAAGTCCAGAGGAAGGGGCAGGGGGAGACCCAGAGGGGGAAAAAGGAAAATATGATGCTGAATTTCAATCGAATGAAAAAAGAAAAGTGTAATCGGCCTAATCTAATCAATTGAATTATAAGACGAATAGAAAATTATTGCTCTCATCAGTACTCCCAATAATAAAGAAAGTTGACAAAAAAAAATTTCAGAAAAAAATTTTTTTGCTTCAATTACGTCACACTCATTTTTCGATTGTTTCATTTTGCCCCACTGTCTCCTAGTTAATACTTACTATAAAAAGGTGCTAATTCAATAAATAAACAATATTTTGTAAATGATAAATAAGTGGGAGGGAGGGGAGGGGGGATGTTTATGAGTTTTCAAGAGTTCTAAGGGCACTAACATACATCAATGCATATCGAACGAAAATGCTGTTCCCTCCGGCCAACCAGCTAAGTGAAATGACATTCCTCCCGCATTTAATTGATTTTCAATAATGAACCCAGCCGGGAATCAATAAAATGTAACAAAAGGGTAATTTCGACGATGAGGGGTTTCAGGGGAAAAAGGTCTTTTGATATTTTTTCATAACAGCACTCATTCCAGAGATTATTGCACAATTAATAATCGATAATGAAAGATTCTCGTTTGACTGGAAATTTCATAATTAATTACAATCGTGGGTATCCCTGCAACTATCAGGTTTTTAGAAAAATGTCGGAAGACACTCAGTGATGCAAATTGCCTGATTTACGAGAGAGGTCTTTTGGAATTTCGTTGTTACATCAATAGTATCCCCCAAAATTGCGTAATTTCTAAAGCTGTCCCGTTTGGATTGTTACTCTTTACTGTTTCACTACTGAATTAAGAACTACTTCCCATACAAATTAGTACTAATTGAGGTTTCATTGGCATTAGCTTGTAGCAACGAGTGTATGAATGAACCAATCATAACATTTGACCATGTAAGAAAGTTACTGTAGAATGTCTCTTGATTAGCTTCATTTTTACGATTGACTTCAAGATTTCTTTACATATCTCTCAAACATGCGAATAAATGTGACAAAGGAAGGCAGTAAGGCACCTAATTACAGTTAATCTACTCACGTTGACATTTACATAATTTCATCATTGTTGTTTCATAAATATTCATTCAATGAAGCGATGTATTCACAATTGTATAGTTGAAAAATTCATAGCGTTGATGTTAATTTATATTGTCTCATCGTTGGATCAAATCAAAAATTTCAGAATCCAGTCAATTTCGAACGGCGCTGAGTAAAGTACTTGCCGTAGATGATGGAAGATTGTTTAGAAGACTCAATCAATAGATATGAAGTAAAACTATTTATGTAAAATTTTGCTAATTACGTAATTATCTCGATAATGAATGATCGCAGAAGAAAAGGTCAACAGACTTCCTCTCATAGATTAGAAAATAATCTCCCAAACTCAGTCATTACCTGAATTATTTAATAATTATTTTTTACTCGAACAGTTTCACTCCTCAATTGCTACAACAAAAAAAACGCCCATGAAATGCATGTAAATGCATAAAAAACAATAATCACACGATGAATGCCCGTTCAAGTAAGATCTAAGGCCCCCAGTATTGATTTCCAATAAGACATCAAGCTCTGAAAGTACTAAAATTGCTTTTTCGATATTAAAAAAGTCTTCAAAACGTTCAACAATTGAACTAGAATTTCATAGAAAACCCCTGCTTATCGTCACAGTGTCTCAAAAATTGCAAGCCAGCTAAAAACCGAGCCATAGACGTCAACTGCTCTTCGTCAGGATCAGTCTTGTGGGGGAAAAAGGCGTTCTCAGAAAAGGGACTAGCCATTCAACTGCTTTTCATCCTTTTACATTTGCTTCTTAATTAATTTTTTTCAGTGTTCACGATAAGACTATCAATCAATTCAGTACCTACTAATTCTGTTTTGCACACTTGCAAATTTCATTTGCTGATTTCCATTGAGGAATATGCTGCACAGAGTTGGACTTCACACATTTATGCATTATATACTTCTAAATTACACCACATATGCACCAAATTTTCCGTTTTATACAGAACTGATTACACACCAATGAGAAATACATGTGTAAAACGATTTCAAACAGTAGTAAATAATGAGACAACAATGAAACTTATTTAATAAATAATAATAGAACAATCTGACAATCATACTGCTGTATCAAAGTGTCTCACACACGTGCACAACGGGTTTAAGGGAAGACTACATAAGGTTTAAAAGTCGCGGATTATTGGAATACAATTTCTCATATATTGCAGATCGATTATATATGTCTAAAAATAAATAATTAGTGGAAAACATCAATTGTTTATTGTTCGTTTGCGCGCAGACGTCTAAAATGTTAGAAATAGTCCAGAGCCTCCAATTTTTAAGCTACAAAGGTTTCTTTTCTCCAAAAATTTTGAAAAAATGTGTACGATAAAAATTACAAATTAGTTTTTTAAAATTCAACTCCTACACTGCTAATTTCATTATGTTTTAATAGCTCGAAAAATGTTTTTGAAAGAATCGAGAATATATTTTAAATATTTTAAGGATAATTTTTCTGCCTATTTTATATGAATGGCGCAAATTTGTATTTCAAACACAACGAACTTAGCTGTGTAGGAGTCCAATTTCACAAAACTAATTCGTAATTATTATTGCACACATTGTTTCATAAATTTTGAAAAAAAAAGAAACCTCTGTAGCTCAAAAATTGGAGGACCTGAACTATTTTTAACATTTTAAACGTATGCAAGGCAAACGAACAATAAACCAGTAATTGTTTTGCACTAATTATTCGTTGTTGAATATGTATATAATCGATCTTCAATGTATGAGAAATCTCACTCCAATCGCCCGCGATTTTTAAAACTCATAGTAGTCTCCCCTTAAATATGAAACTCCTCAACCTGTAAACCCTCATTATGGAAATAAAATTATATCTGTCAAACTCGCGTCTGTAAATCTGAAAATGTGCAAGTGTGCGGTACAGACGTGATTACACTAATTACATTAATTAATCAATTAATAACAACCAGTTTAGTTACTCTTAATTCACAATTTGATAATAAAAGTCTGCCGAACAGTCTGCCTTCTTGTTTTCCTACAGTAAAACTACGAATCTCAAACCATATGTACAAATATGTGAAAATGCTCAGCTGCAAAAATAGATGCCAGTGTTTTTTTATTCACTCAATTTTCATTTCTTCGTGTTTTTCTCTTTTGTTTTTTTTTGGTATTAGCTACCAAGTTTAACAACTTGGGATTGATTAAAGATACTTGATTCACTCGTTCATTTATTTCCAGGAAAAGAATAGGTAATACGAGATAATTTACTTACTAATTCACGTGCACCATTACTTCAGGTATTAGGTGTACAAATAAGTTTTAGGACACTTCGATTCCGTGTCATGAAAGTAATTCAAAGTTACCGCTTACATATGATATGGTAGGGTTTGTTATGTAGTATCTGTAGTATCAAAGCTAATCAAAGCATAAGGGAGTCATAAACATAACCTTAAATTCTGTGAATAAAACATGCAGATAAGCTATTTATTAGATTTTTTTTTTGCATTCGCTGTGAATTCCATCAAGGAAAAACTGTTAGAAAAGCATGTCAATCAATTTGTTCTGTTCTTGGGGACAACATTGTATCTAAAAGTACATGTGAGTATTGGTATAAGCGATTTAAAGAAGGTGATTTCGACGTTAGTGACCGTGAACGTACCGGGGCCCCTGTAAGGGTGGATGACCAGGAACTGCAAGCGTTGCTGGATGAAAACTCTTGCCAGACGGAAAAACAACTTGCAAAACAGCTTGGAGTAACTCAACAAACCGTTTCTTATCGCTTAAACGCAATGGGAAAGATTCGAAAAGGAACAAAGTGGGAATCACACTTTTTGACTCAAGCAAATAAAGATAGCCGACTTGACTTATGTCTGAATCTTTACAATAAGCAACATAGAAAGTCTTCTTTGTGGAAAATTGTGACCGGCGATGAAAAGTGGATTTATTTTGATAATCCAAAACGCAAATATCATTGGGTTAACCTCGGCGAGTCGACGACATCGACACCGAAGCGCAATATTCACTGTAAGAAAATCATGCTGTGTATATGGTGGGATATGAAAGGCGTACTGCATTATGAACTTTTGAAGTCTGGCGAGACAGTTACTGCCGATCGCTATCGTCGACAATTAATAAGATTGAACCAAGAAATTGAACAAAAACGTCCATTTACTGGCAAAGGAAAACGTCCAGTAAAATTGCTCCATGACAACGCCAGGCTTCATGTGGGTAAACCGGTCAAAGATACGTTAATGGCTCTTGGATGGGAAGTTGTGCCACACCCGGCGTATTCCCCAGACTGAGCTCCAACTGATTTTCACTTGTTTCGGAAGATGCAAAACGAATTGACTGATGTGCGATTCAAAACATTTGAAGAAGTGCAAAAATGGGTCGATAATTTCCTCGCCTCGCAAGATGACACTTTCTTTGCGGAAGGCATCCGTGAATTACCCAACAGATGGTTGAAGGTCATTCAAAATGATGGAGATTATTTTGATGAATAAATGTAGTTTACTTTTTTTGCGAAAATGAATTTTAAATTTTTTGCAAAGTGTCCTAAAACTTATTTGTACACCTAATATTTTATACTCTAGTTTCTCTTTAATATCTCGGGTTCTTAGTGGAGTGACGAAAAGGTCAACATTTCGTTCCGATCACTTTGTACATATCATGAAAACTACGAAGCTTAGAAAAAAAAAAACTCAAGAGAGCTTGATATTTCCCTGCAAGCCCAGTGCAGGAGACTCTCTTAGGTCCACTCCTTCTAGCTCATCGTGGGGACACATCTCTCGTGCGTACAGAAGACTACATGCGAAGCCGCGAAACTCATGAGCTAGAAACAGTCGACTGTATATAGTTTCTAAACTATTCTCATAATAAACCACTCCATATTTCAACCGCAGCCAAAATTATTGTGGCTCATTCCTCCCTTACCCTCCCAATAAATACTCAAAATGACTCTCCCCATTCTCTTCCCAAATTCTCTCTCAAGTGAACGGATTGCTCCGCCTCTTCAGAGACCCGAACCGTTTCTCCCCCTCCCTGAAGACCTCAAAAGGTGCCACCCTGTTCCCTCCAGCCCCCTTATCGTCATTATCATCGCTAGGGAAGTCCTCAAAACTCATATTACTGAAGCCACCAGTGACCCCGCTACCTCCACCCTTTTTGCCCTTGTTTACCTTCTTATAAGCCCCTCCCTTGAGTTTCCCCGAACCCTTGACTGGCAGAACATTGATCATATCACTCCTGTTCTCATAGATCAAATGATACTTTCCCTTATCACTCTTGATGAACTTGTCCTTCTTGAACTTGGGAGAGTCGTCAGTGACGAGGGGTTCAGGTGACATTGGATCTCGGATGTCCTGAGTGTCATCAGATCCAGAGACTGAATTAGTCGCATTAACGATAATTCTAGCTGTGTGAATAGTCCTAGCAATTGGTTGGATGACATAAGTCTGAGGTATTTGCTGATGAAGACTAATCCCCCCCAGTTGCACGGAGTTGTTCGACAGTGCTGTTGAGGGCAGAGTGGAGCTCAGACTCCCGTCGTCAAACGTTGGAGATTGAGAGAGTGGTAGTGATGTCGGTCTTTGAAGATTGTTCACACTGAGTGTAGCAAAATCGTCGAAGGGGATGGATCCGAACAAGTCCTTTGGAGATTCATCCCTTTTGACTGGTAAGGTAGCTACTGAAGGCTTGGAACTGACTGTGATTGGACCAAATTTCGAAGAGGAGACGATGGAAGATCCAGGGATAATTACGTTGTTTGGAGTTTTTGGTAAAAAACTTGGGGTGGCATCGAAATTCTGGTAGACTGGATGGTCTTTGTCGGTTGTGGAGAAGTTTGATTTGTTGAAAGGATTGATGAACCCTGTAACACAGTAATGTGAAGAATGCCTCAAGTCTGGTATGGTAGCGTAGACATCGAAGTTTTGCAACTTAACCCTAGTCAGGTCACCAAACGCGACCCTGCGACTTCCTCACCTCCACGGGGATTCCCCGCCTTGTTATTTAGGCTTTAGCGTTGCCGAATTCACTCTACACTGCCCAGGCGTGTTTAGCGAGTTTCATTTAACATGGGAAAAAATAATTCATCTACCCGAAATAATTTGTTTTCTTTAGGAATTTTGGAAAATACGTTGTTCTAAAAACTACTATAATTTTTTAGACGCTTCAATGGACAAAGGCAAATTTTTTTTTGAATTTTCCGTTAGCCAGTCAATTGTAATTTAAAAAAAACAACGCGCGGCGGGGTCTCAATCATAGGGTGACCAATCTAGGGTTAAAATCCTTTAAATTTCCACTTGTGTTTGTGATTCCCACCACTCAAATTCAGGTTCTGCCTTTGTTAAGATAGAATATATAAGTTTTGGAGGAGGCTCAATAATTCAAAATGAAATTATTGAGAATTTTGTTGTGAAACATCAGGAATTTTCGTTCGAATATTTTCCATCTGCATAAATGGAGACATTTTTTACATTGATATGCAACTATTCACGATAAAGTATAAATAATCATTAAGCAGTCATTTTAATCTCCCCTCAATTACGCAATTCCTAGCGGGCTCGATTTATGATGTGTAATTAATTAGCCTATACTGATACTGAGATTGGATTTAAAACTCGTAAATACACGATAATCAATTTGGTGTGAGAAGACGACAAACTTGGATTGCTTATAAACGTAATTGGAAATATATAGACCTTACGGGTTCTTTGGTTTTCATCTAATTTAGATTCGTTCAATGATACCACTCGCGTGAATCCGTCCAAATTTTGCTCGTCCATTAGTAGGGAAACGGGACGTAGTAGAATCACAGGCTATGCAGTACACTTGTGGACTTTACCAAAGGATTTCCATCCTTATATTGGAAATTTCTTGAAA
This sequence comes from Diachasma alloeum, assembly GCF_001412515.2. Taxonomy (NCBI): domain Eukaryota; kingdom Metazoa; phylum Arthropoda; class Insecta; order Hymenoptera; family Braconidae; genus Diachasma; species Diachasma alloeum. The sequence continues at coordinate 195,923 of NW_021680874.1, read as the reverse complement.
TTTCAGTTACAGTATCATCTGAATTCTCAATGTTATGAGGTTGTTGCCTGCATGTTCAAAATTTTTCACTTGAAATTTCAAAAGTAATTTTCTAACAGTATACTATTCGTTCTAGAGGTTAAAAAAAATGAATGAAATTGGAGAAAATAACTCATATTACTGTTTAAGGATGTTTAGTCAGTGCCGGTAAATTGTCGGTAAATGTGTTTTTTTCATGCTCAAGGAAAATTTTGTGATTTTTTCGGCTAGCAGCAGAAAATATAAAACTAATTTGTCTAACGTTAAAAAAAAAATCGCAATAGTCTTGGCAGAAGTGGATAATGGTATATTTCGATACTATTGCGGGAAAGTGTTTTTGAGCTCGTGGGAGGTTTATAGCACGAGCCGAAGGCGAGTGATATAATCCCACGGGTCTAAAAACACTTGTCCCGCGAGTATCGGACCCTATTTTTCATCACAATGTGTGGGAAGTGGGGTTTTGCGCACGCGGAGCGTGCGTAAAATGTCACTTTACACACAGCGTGATGAAAACTCCTTTTTCCTTATACAGGGGCCATTATGAAATTCATGTTCAAATTGATAATTAACCTACTAGAAGACTCTAAAAATAGAAGGTAATGTGTAAAATCATACTCTCAAAATCTGCGGTACCCGGGCAAAAAGAGGAAATATTTGAATGATTCTATTCCATAAAAGCGCATGTTGGCGCATGCATTTGGTGCATTTTGTCCATTTCATTTGTAAATAATGAGCATGGGTCGATGGATTGACATTTGTATCAAAGTGAAGGAAATATCTTCATCTCTCAGTTGAAAAAAAACAATTTTTTTACTTCCGAATGGAAGCCTTATGGTCGGTCATTTTTACGATCTTCTAATTTTGTTTGGAAATGATGTAGAATGTCATGAAACGTGAAGATATGATGTTTTTAGAAAATCTGTGTATGTATGTAAATATGTGTGTGCAGATTTTTCGGAAACTTTTTATAAATTTCAACAAAAAGACAAGTAAAGTTGCAGCTATAACTCTGAAATTTTGTTACATAATTGCTATCATTTGGGAGCAGCTCTGGGCGCAGTTTCAGCCCAATCGGCCCAGTAGTTTACGAGATACAGCAATTTCTCAAAAAACCTCTTTTTCCAAAAAAAAATAATACATCGTCACTTTATCGATGATTTTTGCGTCTGGATGATTAAAAAAGTCATTCAACATTATTGTATTGCCAAATATTTGTCGGTTTCATAATAAATTAATGTTTATTAAAGATTTTGTGGTGAAAAAGATAATAAAATGAAATGCAAAAAGGCGTGACGCGTCCGTAGAATAGGATTAAAGATAAAAGAATAATAGTTTTTGCAATGCTAACTAATCTCAACTACCCTTTATGATTGATACTATTGAAGAAAACATTCCAAAAAAGTGAGAATATTAAAAAATTAATAAATGAAAAAAAAGGAGAATAAAAACCAAATATTCATTAGTTTGTTAAAGATAATATCCATCAGATAAAGTCGGGAAGTTGAATAGGAGTTGCCAATTCTCATTTTTGAAATTGGAATTGCTACGAATCCATTCCGAAGCTTATTACCAATGGAATTGGTAGAAAAAAAATGCTTGTTTTTAAGTACTTGCGATTTCGGATAAACATCCTTAATATTGAAATATTCAACTTCCTCTGAACTAATCGCACAAATCAATGATTCTGAAGTGAGCTTCCTTCAACGTATATTGCTTATATTGATTTTGATGGTTCTTTGCTGCTAAGCTATCCAATATTTGCCATCATTATTAGAAATTGAAACAATGAGCAAACTTTTTTCTGACCGAGTGAAGCAAAAATTTTAGATCCACTTTCTTTCTGGGTAGTAAATAATATTATGTCAATACCTGTCGAGTTGAACGGCGAAGAGCCAAAAAGATCTTCAAGATCCTTAATCTCCTTCTCTCCTCCAATCCCCCCGACCGTATTCGTCGATCCCATCACGAAATCCACATTTTCGTAATTACTTCTAGTCCCCTCCGATGTCTTCGGAGGTCTCGGAGGACAAATCACAAGATCATCCACAATATCTACCAGATTGCCCGATATAATCGGAGAGCTTGAGATCGGAGTAATCAAACTAACCGTCGGCGGTGTCGGAGTGATAGACGCAATGGCTTTATTCCCACTGTCTCTACTACAACTACTCTTCCGCGAGCTGGAAGGCCTGGGAAACGGGGCCATGGCGAAGACATCCTCCTCAGCCTTGAAGATACCATTCCCCAGTGGATTAATCTCCTCGATCTCTTCAGAAGAGCTATCATTAAACATTCTAGGCTTGGAGTTATACTGATGACTGACGAAAGGGTCCCCATGGGTCTGCTCAGGCTTTGACTCTGGGTCCAATTCATCATCCAGAAGGAGAGGCTTCTCCCCATACTGATGCCCAACTATAGGATCAGCTGCTTCTATCGTAGGGAGCGAATGCTCGTTTCTGTGGTGTCTCCTGATTTTTTTCACCCTGTGATCATCCTCGTGAGTCGCTACGGACTCACATTCCGCATGGTAAGCTGAGGAACCGCAGGTTCTGACGCTTTCCGAGATAGTTTCATCTATCTTCGAGTGCTCTACGTCCTCTATCGTCTCGTTATCGTCGTTCATTGCTTTCAGATCGCTCGCGGAACCGATTGAATCGTCCGACTCGTAGTCCGGATCGTGGTTTAAGTCTGGGTTTGCTGGATTTTTCCGACGGCTCAAGACTGCTTTCACTCTTCTTCGCTTCTTCTTGAGGCGGTTAGACGAGCGTCTGGTGGAATTTGAGCTGTCGCTCGAAATATCATCAGCGTTGAAGGCTAGTTTTTCGTACTTGGAACGGTCTTCCACTGGGATCTTCACAAATGGAGGGGAGATCGGAGTTGAATCTACTAAGAGGCTCGCCTCGTCGTCCAGAGGCGGAGGTGGATCTGTGGAGGGACTCCAGTGGACTGAGATCTTGAGGCGATCCGGTGGTGGACCTGGAAGCAGAGAGTCGGAGATGAATTGTTTTCACGATGATGGGTGGTGCTAGTTTTCGAAAGTCTGGAGGAAATATTTGCTGAAGGGCTTGATGTTTTTGTTTTTGTTTCATTCTGTTAGTGGCCAAGCGGATGGAGTTATGAGGCTGATTGCACCCGGATGGGCGTAGTTTCAAGATGGAGAGGTACTTACCTAAATAGTCGGGTTTAGAGGGATTTATTAAGTAACACAGTGCTTTTCCCTGTTGAATTTGATTTTGTGAGATTTCATTGATCGATGACAAAACCATTGGTCATTATTAAAATTCGATGTTTTTTTTCATTGTGAATTGTTGATTTTGCAGTAGGGAAGTGGTTAAAAGAATCGAGTGGAGATTATTTTTTTTAATTTTCATTAAGGGTAGACTACTATGAGTTTTATAAGCCGCGGGTGATTGGAGTGAGATTTCTCATACATTGAAGATCGATTATATATGTCTAAAAACAAATAATTAGGGCAAAAAAATTAATTGTTTATTGTTCGTTTGCTCCGCACATGCTTAAAATGTTAAAAATAGTCCAGGGCCTCCAATTTTTGAGCTATAGAGATTTCGCTTTTTTTCAAAATTTTTGAAAGAATGTGAGCAATAACAATTACGAATTAGCTTTTTGAAATTTGACTCCTGCACAGTTAATTTCGTTTTGTTTAACATCAAAATTTGCGCCATTCATATAAAATAGGCAGATAGATAGATTCTTTCAAAAACATTTGTCGGGCTAGTTTACATGAATGGAGCATTTTTTTATTAAATAAATGACGACATTACCTATGCAGCAGTTGAATTTCAAAAAACTAATTCGTGATTGTTATTGTACACATTTTTTCAATAATTTTAAGCGTCTTCGGGGCAAACGAACAATAAACAATCAATTTTTTTACACTAATTATTCAATGTATGAGAAATCGCATGCTAATAACCCATGACTGTTAAAACTTATAGTAGTCCACCTTAAGAGCGGAATGATTTTAAGAATGTGTCGGTTTTGAAAAAAAATATCATGGGACTTGTTTGTTGAAAATGCTATGCCTTTTGGTATTTTGCCGTACACTCACTTGTTACTGATTGTGAGATAATTTTCGAGAAGGTAAATTCACTGAAATATAAAAACTTTACTAATGAGGTAATTATCTTGAAAATTAGTGAGTGTGCAGGAAAAAGATCACTTAACATTTTCATGGAAACTCACGCATTACAGAATAATTACATAATTAACAATCGCTGTGAAAAAGTTAAGTGAAATCTAACAACTTTCATAATTTGGTGATCATTTCGGCAATGTATTGGTTTGGGAGAAAATTTCGTGAAAACTTTTTTGTAAGAAATTGTCTCCAGTACAAAACAAGTTCATTACATAATTAACAATGATTACTCAAAAAAAAACCTCTACAAAAAATTATTTTGACAATATCTCCAAAAACCACTGATTCTCAAGACAAATTGATAATTAATCATTATTTAATTGACGCAAACTCCAATCATTTAACCACTTCTCCACTGAATTATAGCTACATAAGAAAGGAAGTGTCTGATTAGGTCTGTTACAAACCAGTGCCCATCGATTTTTAAGTGTCGTGTACCCGCAACCATATTCATTACATTGAAAATTAGAATTATCCACCAAACAATAACTCCAACCAATACCAAAAGCCAACATTTCGAAAAAAATAAATAAATAACAATCACAAATTTCCCAATTGTTAGTGACGTTATCACCTCGTCTGGAACAGTCCTAATCAGATTTGAGGGGTGGGAAACGTAACAAAACGCAGCAGCCCATCGACCAATATATACGAGCTCCATTCATTGAGCAAAATCATTTCTTCGATTCAATCATTAAAAAAAATGCAAACTTCAAATTAAAAAATCCCAGTTCTTCAGTCAAAAAGATCAAGGAATCGCTGCGTTTTATCATCAACAACAACTCAGTGACTTGAAAGAACGAGACCCAGAATGTGCTAATGTACATTATTTATTGCTGTAGACTTAATCAAAGATACAGCGAGAATTGGAAAAAAGAGGGACAAAAATGATCAAACAAAAAATCAAAATTATCATCTCAGGGTTGTTCTTACTCCGATTAATATCTTAATTGATGATGTAGTTAATCTTCGAAGGGGCAATGAAGTCTAAAGATGTTTAATTCATCCCTCTGCTTTCATTTTATATTTTCAAAATTTTTTCAATGGACGAAAAGCGTATGTTTTCTACCCTTGCACCTTTTCGAATTTACACAAGAGTCTTAACATCTAATTCTGCACAGTCTTGGATTGTGTGAATATAGCTGAATTTTCTTAGAAATGTTCAGAATAGTATTGCATTGCACATGAATGATGAATTTTATACATTTATGCATCATACACTTCTAAATTACACCACATATTCATCACATTTGTCAGTTCACCCAAAACTATATAGACGAGAATGAATAGCACACGTGTAAAAACTTTCTACCCACGTGTGAAACAATTCCACACGGCAGTAGACAATAAGACTGATTGCATACTGCTGTATTAAATTATCTCACACGTGTACAACGTTTTTATACGTATATTCCACATTCACTCGACTAATTCTGTGTTAAGTGGTAGGCTGTTGAATATATAGGGTAATTATAACTTAACAATCCATAAATCTGCAAAATTCATCAGTGTACTTGAAGTGTTCCATTAAGGCCCGGGTGGATTATCTTTCGAACGTCATCTCGATTGTTTTTCCATCTTCATGGTGTAAAATATCTCACAATTTCCATTGGATTTTACATCACGTAGGAGTCCCTAAAAATTATGATTGTACAATACAATCCAAAAAAGTAGAAAAAAATGAACATTTTCAAAGAGCGTTTTTAATAAAGATTAACAAATAAGTTCGATAGAGAGGACATAGTAAATGAATAATTTATCATGGTAACTAACCATCTGTCGGCCATTAACTACTGTGACAAATGACGACCTAACAGCCATTAGATACATCAAATTATTAATTTGCAATTTCCTCCCTATTGGGTCTATTTCCCAATATTTTACAAAAACACTCTTTGAAAATGTTCAGCTTTTTTTCAACGTTTTTTTTATTGTGTAATCATTTTTTTTATCGTTATTTTACATCGCTCCGACCCGGTTAGAGTATACTGCGATGATGATCAAGACTTTAAATGGTTAGATCGCACCATTCTACCCGGCCGGAATTTGAACTCGGAATCTTTCGCATGTGAGGCAACGAACTTACTCACTGCGCCAAGCCACCGGGCATTGTACAATCATAATTTTTGGAGACTCCAGGGCTATGTAAAACTGAATAGCAATTGGAGATCATTTCAGATTATTAGAATAAAAAAAACAACCAAGATCATGCTCGAAAGATAATGCATCGGGGTCTTAAATCTTCATATTTCTGGATATGAAAATAAAAATTAGTTATTTCTATTAATAACTGAAATTTATCATTGTCGAAACAATTTTATATTCAACTAGACACTTCACTGCTGAATTAAAATGATTACATAAGAATCTTGAATTTTTGAGTTAATGTGTAATTCACCTCTGCGCAAAATATTCCGTCTAAGAATTAAATCACTGCAGCACCAGAATGTGCAAAGTTACATGTGTAAGACTCGTATTCGTTAATCTAAAAAAAGGCAAGTGTTCTGAACAATCGAAGAAATAATTGTTTTCAAGGAAAAGAACCTGAGTAAATTCACAGCTTTTTTCTCGAAGAAGCCCGCGTATATAAATATATATACATTAACTTTAACTTTATTCGTCGCCTCCCAAACTCATTAGGGTGTTCCAGACAATGGATACGCAGATTAATCCTCATGTTTAGCATTTACTCATAAACAATCTCAGTGTGGAAAATAATGGATCAGCCCTCGCTGGTGTCTGACGTGCTTGGTACATTAGAAAAGCAATTCAATATAGTTTTTCCCTGGGTTGTAAGTACAGTATTGTCGTCTGGCCACCGCTGCTGAGATTAAATGCAAGCCGATACTATTTAAGGATATCCTAGCACTTTTTGCCCGCTTTTTTCGTTGATATCTGTTTCAACATTTTTAGTGGAACAACAGAGCTTCCTTCTCAGCCCGATTTGAGCCTAGATTACCAAAAATTTTGTAATGATTCTATCACGTCAACTTCCACGATCTAAATTTGATTCTCTATTCTCCAACGTTAGAAGACAATCTATGAATAATTGAAAATTCATTTTTTAAGACCACCAACCCCTTTTGATAAATCATCAATTTTCCAAACTAAGGGAAAATTTTTCTCGAAATCGTAACAAATTTGTCCATATTCAAAATTTTACCAGAAATNCACACGTGTACAACGTTTTTATACGTATATTCCACATTCACTCGACTAATTCTGTGTTAAGTGGTAGGCTGTTGAATATATAGGGTAATTATAACTTAACAATCCATAAATCTGCAAAATTCATCAGTGTACTTGAAGTGTTCCATTAAGGCCCGGGTGGATTATCTTTCGAACGTCATCTCGATTGTTTTTCCATCTTCATGGTGTAAAATATCTCACAATTTCCATTGGATTTTACATCACGTAGGAGTCCCTAAAAATTATGATTGTACAATACAATCCAAAAAAGTAGAAAAAAATGAACATTTTCAAAGAGCGTTTTTAATAAAGATTAACAAATAAGTTCGATAGAGAGGACATAGTAAATGAATAATTTATCATGGTAACTAACCATCTGTCGGCCATTAACTACTGTGACAAATGACGACCTAACAGCCATTAGATACATCAAATTATTAATTTGCAATTTCCTCCCTATTGGGTCTATTTCCCAATATTTTACAAAAACACTCTTTGAAAATGTTCAGCTTTTTTTCAACGTTTTTTTTATTGTGTAATCATTTTTTTTATCGTTATTTTACATCGCTCCGACCCGGTTAGAGTATACTGCGATGATGATCAAGACTTTAAATGGTTAGATCGCACCATTCTACCCGGCCGGAATTTGAACTCGGAATCTTTCGCATGTGAGGCAACGAACTTACTCACTGCGCCAAGCCACCGGGCATTGTACAATCATAATTTTTGGAGACTCCAGGGCTATGTAAAACTGAATAGCAATTGGAGATCATTTCAGATTATTAGAATAAAAAAAACAACCAAGATCATGCTCGAAAGATAATGCATCGGGGTCTTAAATCTTCATATTTCTGGATATGAAAATAAAAATTAGTTATTTCTATTAATAACTGAAATTTATCATTGTCGAAACAATTTTATATTCAACTAGACACTTCACTGCTGAATTAAAATGATTACATAAGAATCTTGAATTTTTGAGTTAATGTGTAATTCACCTCTGCGCAAAATATTCCGTCTAAGAATTAAATCACTGCAGCACCAGAATGTGCAAAGTTACATGTGTAAGACTCGTATTCGTTAATCTAAAAAAAGGCAAGTGTTCTGAACAATCGAAGAAATAATTGTTTTCAAGGAAAAGAACCTGAGTAAATTCACAGCTTTTTTCTCGAAGAAGCCCGCGTATATAAATATATATACATTAACTTTAACTTTATTCGTCGCCTCCCAAACTCATTAGGGTGTTCCAGACAATGGATACGCAGATTAATCCTCATGTTTAGCATTTACTCATAAACAATCTCAGTGTGGAAAATAATGGATCAGCCCTCGCTGGTGTCTGACGTGCTTGGTACATTAGAAAAGCAATTCAATATAGTTTTTCCCTGGGTTGTAAGTACAGTATTGTCGTCTGGCCACCGCTGCTGAGATTAAATGCAAGCCGATACTATTTAAGGATATCCTAGCACTTTTTGCCCGCTTTTTTCGTTGATATCTGTTTCAACATTTTTAGTGGAACAACAGAGCTTCCTTCTCAGCCCGATTTGAGCCTAGATTACCAAAAATTTTGTAATGATTCTATCACGTCAACTTCCACGATCTAAATTTGATTCTCTATTCTCCAACGTTAGAAGACAATCTATGAATAATTGAAAATTCATTTTTTAAGACCACCAACCCCTTTTGATAAATCATCAATTTTCCAAACTAAGGGAAAATTTTTCTCGAAATCGTAACAAATTTGTCCATATTCAAAATTTTACCAGAAATGAATTTCATGCAATTGAAGTAAGGTTTCCGGAAGTTGAACTAATTTTTATTATGAATTTATTAGGAGACACTGTTGGAAAAAAAGTATTTTTTGCTAAATATTATATTTACGACGTTAATTATGCATGATTTTTTTTTTCAAATCTCGCTCATGCACTTGAATTTACAAATTTGATAATTGAAAATCTCCAAATCTCTAGTGCATTCGAAACTGTAAAAGGTACTTGGATATCCTAAATTATCGAATTGGCTGGCGAATTGGTGAAGCCAGATGAGTCGATTCTACCCATGAACGAGTCTTCAGAAAAATGTCCGGACAAAATTTTTCCAGCTCTTGATTTTCTCGGGTAACAATATATTCATGAAAAACTACTCTCAAGACGAAATTGATTTATCTGATTCCACCTTTTCGCTATGAAATTTGTTATTTCATGATTTTCATTATGCAGTATATACATATCCAATATATATTCATATCATATATTTATACGTATTTATAAGTCCTCATGAAAGTCCCAGACGATATGAAAAGAAAAGTCATCAATTTCCATGAGAAATGATATTCCATATTTGCAAAATTAACTCTTCTATTTTCTGTATATTCCTCTGATCTAATTTTTCTTTTCACACGTGTTATCAATATTTTCTGTACAATTACTTAAATTGTATACAATCCACACTGTACACTGAATAAAGAAGCTTTTCTGCCGAGAAAACGTTCTCCAAATATTAAATTGTATCCAACCATAGCCATACATTTTTTTATTGTATTACTTATTATGCAACACTCCACTCATTAGTCCATAGACCACAATATTCCATACTGCTAGTGCAATTCCACTTTTTGGGATAACATTGGAGAGAATGGTTGAATCAGAATAGGAGAGGTGAGAGAGGGAGATGAACCTACAAGGAGTTAGTTGGTTGTATTATGTTCAAAAGATCTTAGGAGTTCTGTAGAAATTTTGATGAGCTATTACAAATATTCGAATATGTTTGTTGATAAATGTAATAGTTTCAAAAATATTTGCGAAATAGTTTTTCCAAAAATTCGAGGTATTGCGTTGTTAAAGAGATATTTGTGAATTATTTTGCAAATATCTTTGAAACTATTGGGTTCAGAGCAAGACAACAAAGATCTCCTTTCACATTTTCCTCTCAACAGAGTAGTTCCCGAGATGTTTGGACTTATCTCCAGCCCATCACCACTTCGCCCAAGAAATGGTAATCTCGCATTTTATATGAGAGGAAGGAAAATAAAGAGAATAAACTGACATCTAATAATATTTGGATACCAATCAATGATATGACACAGTAATGATCAACAGTTCAATTATCGCATAATCATCGTTTGACATCTAGAAATTCGATGTTTGTAGATTGTTCATCATCGCTGAGTAACAGACACCAATAAAAACTGCTTTTAGAATCACATTAATATTTATGTTCAAAGCTAATCATTAAAACATGTATTATTGAGCGTGTAACAATTAATAACTGAGCAAAAAGTGAAATCACAGTATTATTCATATATCAATACAGGGAATTCTATGTTTTGTAAACTGAATCACAAATTTTTCATTGAAATTAACGATAATTAATTCCTCTAATGAATTTTCCATCGATAATCTCCATTCATTCTGATGTACGTAAATTATTATAATTAATGTTAATGTCGTGTAGACTAGATAGATTGTGACAGTATTGTTCGAATTGGCAATTTTAGAATTTTTTTCCATAGGGTAATTAAGGGAATTTAGTTACGAATATCTTTGGCGAGGTTTGGAAAAAATTGTGTAGTGAAGTGGTGAAGCGTCATGACTTGATAAACATTTATTCCGGTAAGGAATGGTTCTAGGTTGAAAACTGAGAAGACAATTTCTGCAGAAAATTTTGGGTAACTACCGAGTTTGTTGTCTGATATTTCACGCTAAGTCTATTTGTTCCCGAAATAAAAGCGTAATTATTATGCATTGATAATGGAAATTTTACGTTGAATGGAAGATTTTGGTGAAGGGATTATAATCAGCAATATTTCGGGAAATTTAGGGTTTAAAGAAAGACCAGGAGACTTTATAAGCAATATCATTAGCCATAAAGAAGTCACTTTATAGCTTCTGCTAAAGCACTCATTTCTATGATAAATGCATAATCACTCATTAATAACAAAGTATTTATTCTGAGTTAATGTATATTAGTCTGGGCATCTTTCAGCAATTAATTGTTGAAGATCGTCTAGACTAATCTGTAGTCATCAATTCAAAATAAAGCACTTCAATGGTCAAAAAAATCCACCGGAAGGAAAGATTTTTCATTGGGTAAGGAATCTCTAGTGGTAGATTTCTGTTGCAATTATCTGCGGACCCATTGGGTTTGAGTGAAAAAGTTGAAAGATAAGGTAGAATCGGGCAAAATAAAACAGTGCTGCCAAATGCATGAAAAATGACCATTATTGCTATTTTGGCACGTTGTTTCATTTGCGCCGGTTTGCTCTAAATTTACTAAAAGAAATTGACAGGCTACAAAAATGGTCTTTTGACATTGACCCTTCAAACTACTCATTACACTGCAATAAACTCCGAAAAACGTTTCACCACATCACCAAAAAATCAATTCCCTAATGAAATTTCTTCATTTTGGAAGCAAAAGATACATGGAATAATTAATTCAAAGCCCAATGCCATTGTTACATCACTCGGCAGGCTAACCTTAGCATCAAGAGAACAAAAAATCATAAAACGAAAGAGAACAAATAGAAGAATTAATGACTCTCTACTGACTCGTTTCTTCCGCTTATTCCTTATTTCTTTGTTTCATCTCTGTGATGTTTTTTTTGTTATTTCTGTTCATCTAGAAGTACCTACCTACTTATCAACACAAAAATTAGCTATTCAGGACGTTAATTTGTGTGATATTATACCTAAGCCTCTTTCCCCCTCATCATGTTATCACAACTATACTCACGAGACACGATTGTCCTAGACCAACTACTCGAAACCATAAATTGAAATGATACCAGCGTACCTTGACGTATTTTCTGTCTACAGAACTTCTTGTTTGTCATTTTAGATTTTCGCTTCAACAGGTGAAATCAGTTAGTGAAATTTTTGTTTCTCTGTTGTCAAATTTTTCGGTTTTTTTTTCTCTCTCTCGAATTTATTGATTATTTTAGGAAGTAGAGAAGAGGAAGAATAGAAATTACAGTGAAGTAAATCTCTCAAGCATTACCTCCAGCTATTGCAGTCGTCTTTGATCCAAGCTTTGACTTTTTACCGGCTGGAACAATAATTTAATCATTTGAAATTCACAATTTACAATGAGCTTATGTTTTATTCAAAATCCCAACTAAATCATTTTGGAACTATCTTTGGAACAATTGGATTTATCGAAAAATATCAGAACACCATGAAACCTTTTCCTTCCAAAGGTATTTGCAAAAATTTTCAAATTTTCACTGGCTGATTATTTAATTCTATCGATTTTAATTTAGAATCCGCTACTTGAGGTCTTACCAGGCAACGTAAATGGAGCAGATTCAAATGGATCTTCAGGTAACTCTGAGTAGGTCATAACAAGGCTCTCGCGACTCTTAACACCCCCGATGCTGCTGTTACTACCCCTTCTTATCTTATCAAACTCAGCACCAAATATGTGATCCTCTGTTAATTGATTGAACGGCTGAGTATCCTCGAAGGGATTCCACGCAGCAACGTCTGCACTCAGTGAACGTCCTTCCACTCCCGAGACACCGGAGAGCTCACCCTATTGCATTCCCAGGAGCAAAATTAATTCCATTTTTCTTCATTAATTCTCTGTTTCAATCCCTCTTTCGTCGTTTTTGGGTTTGTGCAGTGCCAAAATCAACATTTTAATTGACAAAAATAATAAATAGTCATCAATGGCAAATGGAGAAATCATTAAAATCATTAAAGAAATGAAAATGGCGAAATTATTGAAGATGATTCTGTGGTGCAGGGCTGCAAAAGGAGAAGTTCAGAGAAAGGATAAAAATTATTTCGTACATATTTCGTGCATAAGTTGGTTTAAAGGCAAATGTCAGCAGCCATTTTTCAATAAATTCAACAGTTTCAAAAATATTTACAAAATCATCTACATATCTCCTTTTTAATGAAAAAAGAATTAACAAATTGGATTGTAAATGTCTTCGAATCTGATAGATATTTTACAATAAATTTAATACTTAACGAGATATTTTCGAAACAACGTTAATATCTTTTTTGACTCATTTCTTTTCTCCTCATCCCTCCAAAATTTCTTGTAAAATTCAAACAATAAAATTAAAAAAAACATGTGCTGTGTCTACTTACAATACGTACATGCGAGGCACTTGTACCAATAACCGGTCTCCCATCGGGTTTCACCTCTGGTGGTGTACTCTCCCCAGAATGAGGTCTCACCGAAGCATCATAAGGGGCTAAAAATTGCGATGTTTCATTCGCAAATACTCTGCAAATAATGAAAAATGAGAATCGATTGAAAAGAATCTGACAAAATTAGTCATCTCCAAAGTCATCAACTCCATATCAAAATACTAGATCGATATTAAATGACTCAGTTCAGATGCTAGTCACTCAAGTTTTTGAATATCTTGTGAGATCAAGATCCTTATAAACATTCTTAATTCACTTATTCTTAACCACTTATTCTACACTGTCTGACTAGAAGAGAAATGAGTAAAACGGACCGTTTTCAGTCCTCAGTAATAAAAGATCGATTGAATAAAATTCAACAATTTTATTTTTCATTTCGGAGGTATTTTTCTAGATCCCTAATGAAATGAGTTATTCAAATCCTACAACAAGATATTGATGGTTCAAAAAGATTAATTTTGCTTCATCTAGGTAAAGAGTTGTTTATTTTATTGCACAAAGAAAACTTGAGAAATTTAAATAAAATCCATGCCAAGCTGAATAGAACTCTAACTTGCCCTGGAATTTAGCACTACATTAGATATAGGGTGCCGCACAACTATGTGCAAAATCATTTTCATCTCCTTATTATACGAAGTAAACTCGATAAATTAAAATCCAATCCCCCTCAAAAGGCTATCAGTACCCTGAATATTTCAAGTATAAAGTATAAACCCGCAACCTAAAATGATCCTTTGCAAGATAATATGCAATAGACCTTTTCATTGTGGAAATCTAGGGGAAATATTTATTCTGTTCATCGAACTGAAAAATTTTCAGAAAAATGATCAAAAATTCTGGTAATTATTGACATTTAAGATAATATCCATTTGAGCACTCAAAAATTATGACTGACATGTAAATTCCGTAAAAGTATCCGAAACTGCTAGGGGAATTAGCTTGGTAAAAAATGTCCGAAAATCTAGTGACTCTCAGGATGAAAAGGTCTATTAACTTAAGTCACCTTCTAATGGACATTCTGAAAAATATACGAGAGCTTGACGCTTACGCTGTTCCTTGATGCTCATTACTCTTATGTGGGTTATAGATATAACATTCTTACCCTTGTATATTTTGGATCATATTTTACCTTTATTACCATTTCATGTCTAAATTTGGTGCCTCAATTTCATATCCAGAGGATTCTATTTGGAATTCTATAATATATGCAGAAAGAGGAGAGAGAGAGAGAGAGAGAGAGAGAGAGAGAGAGAGAGAGA
>NW_021680874.1:160340-178699 GCF_001412515.2 Diachasma alloeum | reverse complement strand
AGAGAGAGAGAGAGAGAGAGAGAGAGAGAGAGAGAGAGAGAGAGAGACTTGAATACAAGTAAACCCAAAGATCCTTACTTATTAAAAGCACTAGTATCACTGACGTTCCTCCGATGCCTGGATCCCATGGTCGGGCTCTCAGGAGGTGAAGTATTTGCACTGATGTTCTGGCTCAAGCTCTCAAGCTTCCCGACAGGTTTTGCCATTATCACTGCTCCCCCAACACTCCCTTTACTCGCGGTAGGAGTAGCCAGCTTGCCAGGAGCTCCCGCAGGAGGTGGGAACTTGGGTCCGGAGTTGGTGGGAGTGGTGAGTTTAGGAATGGCCTTATTTGACCCAGGTTTGGGTGCAACAGGTGGAGGTATCTTTGCAGGAGGTGGCATAGACTTCAAGTCATCTTTAAATGGGTCTGGATATCCTGAGGGTGGGAAGAGGGCCTCCAAGTTGCCCTCAGTAACAGCCACGTGTGTGGGTCTGGCCTCCAGCTGTCTTCCCTCGAAGTAGAAGGAATTTTTTTCCTGAACAGTCACTGGGGACTGCAGTGTCAATGGTGAATGTCCAATCAATGGACTCTGAGACTGTCCGAAAGGTGATGTTTGGCTCTGTCCAGGGGGAAAGGGTGGATTTGTATTGGGAGAAGGAATGTGAGGGGGTACCTGGGAGAATTGAAGGGCCTGGGGTGGTGGAGGTGCTACCTGTACGAAAGACGATGAATTTTGAGTCTGGGAAATTTGATTACCCTGGCCTGATATTTGGGAGACTATCTGGCCGCTGAGGCTGATGGGCCCTGGGGTCACGCCCTGGCCCTTTGGTCGTTGTCGAGGGGTCACTGAGGTAGCCTCCACCAGAGACACTGTCGAGGGCTTGGGGATTTTCACTGATGATGAGCGTTTTACACTCTCTGACTCAATGGTGGCACTTGGGAGGGCGTCCAAGGTACAGGTGGGGACTTTGAAGAGGTTTTGCACTGGGTTCTCCTTCCCCTGAATCTGACAGGCTATTGCGGAGACCTGGTAGATGTCTGGACGAATGTCTGGATCTGGCTCCAGCATGTAGCGGATTAGGTTGTGCAGGCCTTTGGAGTATCTGGAGGTGAAAAATTGGAGGAAATTTTATCGTATAAGAAAAGGTTTGCCATTTTTTTATGGCTGAGATGAATCGACGATTAAAGAAATTTTTTGATTAGTAAACTTTTTTTTTTATAGATTATCATGTTTGAAACTAGTTGGGGTATCAGAAAATTTTAAGAAATTTCTTTGCACTTTTTTCTTGTTTCTATCAGGTGATCCTTTTCAGAAGAAAAAAATCTGAAATAAAATGTATTATAGCAAAATTTCATTCAACAATATTTTTTGACAGATTATTTTGTGAATAGTTTCGAAATCATTGAGTTTATTGAAAATTTCAATCGACTTTGTCGCTCCCCACAATCATTTACCTGGAATTATCCGGAATTGTAAAGTTTCCGGATTGAATCGCCAAAGTACTTTCACCAAAAGGCAACGTGAAGAAGCAGAGTTTGTACAGTAAACATCCGAGTGCCTGTAAAATTAAATAAAAATTATTTTATGATTCATAATTTTTCATGGTGAATGTATTCCGAGGAAGTTGAGAATGTTTTTGTACCCAAATGTCAGCTTTCGTCGTAATTGACTTTCCAGAGTACATGTCCACCATCTCAGGTGCTCTGTAGCTGAGCGTCGTGTACTTTTTAATTTCTTCTTCCACAGCAGCTGCGCCTTGAATACTTGGATTGAGTACTTTACCAGTCGCTGACCCAAAATCGCAAAGGACGTAGTGTCCAGAGTCAGCCAACAGAATATTCTCCACCTGGATGACAATTTATTAAACTTATTATATCATTAACTCATTTTTTGTGTGTCATTAATTTCAAAAGTGTGTAACAAAACTAGATATTTTATTTGAGAGACAGAGGAATAAATTGCGAAATTATACGAGTAACGTTAGATAAATTTTTGGCATATTAAATAATTTTGTTGACCAACTATCGTTCAAATTCAGTGATGACTATTTCAAGATTGTTTTTCATTTACTACGATTGCTTTCATATGAATTAAATAGAATATAAGTCGCTTACCAAAATAGAAAGTCACTCATTCATCCATACCACGCGTTAAAATAATAGATTTATCAATTAATCCTTGGCAATTCCAAATAATAAAAAATAACGTGTGCACACGTGTAACATTTATAAAGATTAATAATAATTCAGGGATATGAAAATCAAGACAAATCAAAGGCTCAGACACTTGAACGAATTCTATATAAAACTTGTACGATCTGTACACTGGAAAAAAAAATTACTTTTGGCAAATATTCATTTACTAGAGAGAAGCATTTATTTTTTCAAAATCGTATTTCTCCAATCAAGTCATTCCCAGTTGAGCTTGATTAGGTTTCAATAATAACAATCATGTTGCTCTAAGGGATTACTATGTTGCACATGACCTTGAATGAACACCTCTAATGATTATTCATTTTTCCTAAATTTCTTATTTTCTAGAGGGAAGAATTTCGATCAATTTAGTTATGATCATCTTCTAGAGCAACATAATTGACATAATTGAAACCTAATGAGGCTCGCCTACGAATGACTCGAATAGAGAAATGCGGAATTGAAAAAATAAATACTTCCCTCAAGTAAATTGATATTTGGCAAAAAATAAGTTTGTTTCTCAGTGTACTCATAAGTGTCCGAGTAGCGAGAGAGAGCTCTCGCAGGTAATCACCGGTATGACACCTGGTGTGATTGACCATTACGTCTTATTTGGGTATTTCAGGAAATATTTGATGGCGCGATGGTATAAATGATAGTATCATTGTAAGGGGAACGAATAAACATTATGAGAGAAATTTCACATTGTTGAGAATTGTGAATTTATTTACGGAAGAAGTCCCTTCAGAAAACAATATTGGGAGCCATGTTTAGTGCCGATAAAATATCAAGATATTCAAGATATTAATTTCAAGGTAATAAATTCCAGAGATATTTATGATAAGTACTATCATAGGAAGTATTCAGTTCGATGTTAATTTTCGATTGTTGCTGGTGAATTAGGCATTTATCTTGAGAATGAGTGGACTTAGCTGACAATGTTAGGAGACTCTTTATAGCAGAGAAAATTTCGAACGAAAAATGCCTGGTGACATTATCCTGTAAAACTCATTATCAAAATAACTCAATATTTAGAAAATACGTATAATCGAGCTGTTGTCACAATTTATAATTCCCCTACACCTTTAATTCTCTTTCTGTACCTTCAGGTCCCTGTGAATTATTGGCGTTTGACAGTGATGCAATCTTGATACAGCTTCACAGACATCACAAAATATTTGGAGAACTTCGGATTCACTGAAGCCAGCTTGTAACCTAATGAATCCCAAGTAAAATAACAGAATTATCCATTAAAACTCAAGTATGCCATAATTCCGACATTATCTCCATGAGTGATTCTAGGAGAAAATCTCAAGAGACTTTTTTTGGGGAAAATATCTTTTGGGACTTTTCCTTATCACCGCTCATTACTGAGATAATTGAATAATTAAAAGAGACAAACGCATCTTTTAAACAAAATCTCACCTATTATTCATCATCTGCAGCACATGAGATTTGCAATAGGGCATGAGGAGCAGAAGTTCGTGCACTCCACCCCCGGTATGAGTAATACTACTATCTACATATCCTATTATGTTTTTGTGTCCACTCAAGTTACTCTGAAACCACAAAAACAAAATTTAAAAAATATTGCAATCAATTAAACTTCATCGTAACGATAGATCACATTTAATTAACTGAATACTCACTGCAATCTGTATCTCCCTTTTACAAACATTGAGATCATGTTCATTATTCACATACATACGCTTGAGGGCATATCGCCCACTAGATGATTTGACCAAAAATACAATGGCAAATCCACCTGCAAGAAAAAAAAAACAGAAATTCGGATGTGAAAAATTCAAATCGTCACAAATACTCACTATCAATATCTTATCTGAACTACCATAATCAGTGAAATGATGGAAGATATGATAAGCCTCGCTTTCAAAAATCAATAATAATACTAGGGGAGAGTGGAGTAAAATGGACACTTTAGACTTTTGTTTTAATTACTCATAACTCAGAAACAAATTTATCAACTCAGCTCAGTTTAGGCTCATCACAAAGGGAAAGAATTCTTCTTTGGAATGAAAAAAAAAAATTATTAAATTTTATCAACATTTCAACCCGTCATTAACATTTAAAAAAAAGTCAAAAGTATCCATTTTACCCCAACCTCCCTTACTAATCAAATACTTTTTGAGCACCACCTTTGATTCTCAATTAATTGAATTGCATGGACGACTATAAATTCTCCCATATACAAAAGCCCAATCGAATAACAAGTCTGCACTAATAATCAAATATTGAATTGGTGAAGGGGAAGAATTACATTATTTCGAGGGAAGGGGTTTAGTTTCATTAAATTACGAAAAATTTTGTTTTGTAATTAATCCAGTAGTTAGAAAAATATCGGCCGAATAAACCGTAATATATTTCTTGACAAATGAGATGCAAAAACAAAATTACTGATGCTCATATCTTAGTATAGCAGAATTCATCAAGAGACATTTTTTGTCGACAATTCCCAATAAAACCTAATAGCTTATAAATATTTAGGGGAGGTTGCGGTAAAATGGACACTTTTGACTTTTTTTAAACGTTAATAACAGCTTGACAGCATGTTGATGAAATTCAATAATTTTTTTTCCAATGCAAAGAACATTTCTTTCCCTTCGTAATGAGCCTAAACTGAGCTCAATTGATAAATTTGTTTCTGAGTTATGAGTACTTTTAAAAAAATCCAGTGTCCATTTTACCCCGTCCTCCCCTAGAGGATAATTCACAAATCTGATTGAATAACTAGTAAATTTATTTAAAAAATCACAGATCTTCCATCTACGGAATCTCAAGGAAGTACTTGAAAAAAACCCAAGATAGTTTCCTTCCAGACAATCCCACCTTAAAAAATCTTTTTCAGCTCTTCTACTCAATCACCAAATATCTCATCAATCAATCATCCAAATGACCACCGGCCCTTCAGTCCCCAAGATCGCCAACCAACCCGATTTACGCACTTTCCAGAGGTCCCCCTCGTCATCACCTTCACAATCCCCAAAAAATATTGCAAAAAATCGCCAGACTCCTCTAAGTGGGCGTACGTACTTCTCCAGCCGAAAATCACACCGTGATAACGATAAGCCCAATAATATTCATCCGTGTGATGTATAACATTCCCCCCAACCTTCAAATGAAAAATTACCTTCCGCAAGGATCTCCTCGACGGTCACGGTGTGCCTTCCGACGACAAACACCTTCCCCAAATAGCTATTGGTCTCCTTGGAGGTGTTGTCAATCTTCGAGAAGAGCTTCTTCATGTTGGCACACACCTCACCTCACGGTAAAACCGTAATCACTGGACTTGACTTGACATAAGGCCCTCACAACGGGCCGGTTATCTGGAGCACGATTGCGCGAGAAAGCCGCGCGCTAACACATCCCACTGCACTCGTGCACATAAAAAAAAATGAATTATTCACTGAAAGCTACGAAACGATTTCCCGAGGTATCGAGACAGCTCTTTGATTGTCTATCGAAATTATCCGAACGTCTTAATGATTTTGCACTGACGTTGTCAATGGGCTCGATGGAGTTGGATTGAGGGGAGGCTCGATATTCACATGACAACCAAAAAAAATCGAACGTTATTTAGCCTCTCTCTTCAGTCACCCGACATCTTCGCTACTGAGTGTGAAACTGCGCATGCTCTGCGGGAGGGAAATAACATAACGTTGCGCGATGCTTAGTTGCCGGAAACATATGGGATTGGACGGGGTGGGAGGAGGGAGTGGCGAAAGCCCGGGATTTTTGGTCGAGTTGAGTAACACATTTTTTTTTATCTCCACAAATAGTGGAAAATCAACAATTTGCTGTAACACCTTGATTTTTCAGACTGAAGAGGTGTACATCCAATAGTTTAAATCTTATTTGTGTTTTCCCTGATTTTATTCAACAAAGAAAACTTCATGTGACAAGTATCTCGGGAGAGGCAATTTTCTAATTGGACTCTGATTTTGTTCACCCCGGAGGATTTGCCAATAAATTTTTTTCAGTACTTTAGCATTAATAAAGAAGAAAATTGTCAGACAAGTACACTAAAAGAAAAATCGACATGATATCACAAAAATAATTTTTTGAACGAAAAACATCGCATACATATTTGATCAATTTCTAGTAGGGTTCAGTCAAGAAATCGGTGCTCTTCGGACTAAGGAGGAAGTTACTGAATGAAAAGGTGATGTCTTTTTTCGAAATGAGATAATGTTCCTTAAAAGACAAGAATAGTTTGACAGAAGGAAAAGAAAATATTGCTTCCCTTCGAACTCACACCGATTGAACTCTGCATAAATTATCTATTCATTCAATATGTAAGTCTCTGATTCATGATTCACTAAATGGAAACTTTTAATATTTTTAGTCATTTTCTCATCTTCGGACACGAAAAAACAGATTTCTTATGGCAAGAAATTCTCACTTTATCATAAAATTTTCATGTTCAAGTCATGAACACTTCACCGAAATCTGACATTGTCTGACACATTATCCAGAATTCTTGTCCCAAAAAATTTATCGTCAAGAGATGAAATATTTGGCGCAAGAAATGAGTTTTGCGATTTTTCAAGGAGAGAAATGTTCAATAAAAAGTACGGAACTCACAGTTCGCTCACCGATTACGGAATCGACTCAGAAAATTTCAGTGACGGTATCGTAATTTTTCACAGGAAATTCTGGTAAAAATTACGGAACGCTCTCAAAAAATTCTGTGACAGTTCCGTAACCACATTGCGCTCCGGAATTACGGAAAAGATACGTAATTTTTATTGAATATTTCTCTCCGTTTATGACGATATTTCTCTCAGTGTATTATTTCAACTTTCAATGAACCTCTCAGAATCTAAGACCGATAGGAAAATTTTTGTTACGACCTTTTTTGTAGAACGAACGAATTCCGAGGAACAAAAGCTTATTACAAAAATGTTGGTATCGCTCGGTGATTCGGAGATGTTCCTCGAAAACTTAGCTGAGTTAAATCGTTTTGCCGGCGCTTCGCTACTGATTTTGTATTTATGTCAGTAATGAGTGACTTCAGGAGAAAATTGTTTTTGTTGGAAAGTAGGCCTGCCAGAAACAAATCTAAGAATAATTATTTTTCAATTTTTCTGATTATTTAATTAAACAAGCAGGGGACAGCGACTATATGACAGTGGGCATGCCACTGCTTGACTCACAAGTGTGAGAGTGTTGGTTCACTCACAAGTGATGTCTTATTTTGTCTTCGCCATCAATTCATCGATGACGGTCTTCTAATGGTCTGAAATATTACAAAAGTTTGTAGCTTCATAACACTAACTAGCAGCAAAAAGTTCAGGTGGTTACTGCCACCTGCATGGGTGCTATCATCATTCCAATGTTTCGAATACTTAATATGAACGGGTATACATATTTTCTGGCCAAATTTCAAGTCGATATCTCTATTTTTGCACAAGCTGGAGTGTTTACAAAGTTTTTTATGAAAAAAACGGAAAAACGGGGATATCTCGAAAACTTCGTATAAAGGGGTATACATGTTTTGATTGATTTGGATAGAAGGCATCGAACGAATATTTTGAGAACAGAAAAATCGAAATCGGTCCACTAGTTTTGAAGATATTTTATAGTTTTGTCTCCAAAACTATTCGATCAATTCTGCTGAAATTTCGCACAGAGTTAGTCCTCATTAAGACCTATAATTTGACAAAATTTTAGACTTTTTGAAATCATTTTAGCCACTTAATTACTCAATTTTCTGAAAATTGACCACCAGGAAGGCGGCGGTGGACGTGGTCATATCCAGACAGGGTCGCCAAACTTCGTATTTTTACGTTTCAGACCATTCTACATCATTTCCAATCAAAATTAGAGAATATGAAAAACAATCAATTTTCGGAGAAGCAAAAACAATCAATTTTACAAGAAGAATTTGAAAGACCTGTTTTCTGGCCCGTTAAAATTCTCCAGAAAAAATGTAATATTTCCCTAACGTCATTCATTACCGGGATAATGATGAGCGATTTGAGATGAAAAAGTCGTGAAACATTTTCTATTGATTTCCTTTTAGCATCACTGTTTAGTAAAGAGTAGTAAGGGCATTCTAACGAGATATTTCAATAATTAGCCAAACCTGTAAAAATCGACAACACTCCATTGTTTATTACGTAATTACCTCAAAAACTACCAATTTTACGCGAAAAGCTTAGAAATGATTTTTTGTACCTACTTTTTGTACTACTCACGTCAACTCATCCACAAAATAAAAAGTCGCTGTTGACATCCGGTGGACTGTCAAAATCCCGCGGAGTTTTAGTTGGAAAGTTTGCCTCAATATCCACTGAGGTGACAGCTAACCTCAACTCTTCCCTTTGTTTACATCGAATAATAAATAAAAATTAACTAAACACAAGCAACTTGAGTCGGACGATTCAAACTAAATCATCCTGAATCTTGCAGCTCATTAATATCTAATTGACTATCAGATCAACATTCTGTCAATCTTCAATGACCAGCAAAACGTTTCTCCATCATATACAACAACCACGCCTCGGTAAATAATTTTAATGAACAATTACGTTGTAATTAAAACAATGACATTGAGCTTATTCAACACGCAATTAATATTGAATTTGCCAGCGACTTTCAACATCAATGACTATTAAACCCGAATGGAAGAAAAATGATGAATGATTCCACTTAAACACGAAAATAAAAACGTACATATTGAAATCGATCGTCAATTATACATCCATAAACCATTTTGATTAATAACGGATAAAATAAGTTTAAGTAAACCAATGTAAAACTACCAAAACACTGAGAAAAAAAATTATTTTTGTCAAATATCCATTACTTGAGACAGATATTTATTTTTTCAATACTGTACTTCTACAGTCGAGTTATTCACAGGTAATCCTCATTTGGTTTCAATTATGACAATCATATTGCACATGACCTTGGATGAACTCCTCCAAGAATTATTAATTTTTACTAAATTTCTTATTTTCTAGAGGAAAGAATTTCGATTAATTTTCTAATGTTAATAATTATTGACATTTTAATTATCATAATTGAAACCTAATGAGAATTGCCTGGGAATGACTCGACTGGAGAAGTAAAGTATTGAAAAAATAAATACTTGTCCCAAATAAATGGATATTGGCAAAAATAATTTGTCTACTCAGTTAACGAAAAAAGAATAGAACATCCAGTAGTTTCTGTTATTGACCACCGGACAATCATCATCAAATAACTGAATCACCAGAATATCAAATATCCATTTACTTGGGAGAAGTATTTATTTTTTCAATACCGTATTTCTCCAGACGAGTCATTCCCAGACAATCCTCAGTAGGTTTCAATTATGTCAATTATAATGTTCTAGAAGATCATCATGGTAGTTATGACCATGAGTGAAATCCGTCAATAAGTATCAACATTAGAAAATTAATCGAAATTCTTCCCTCTAGAAAATAAGAAATTTAGGAAAACTGAATAATTATTAGAGGAGTTCATCCCGGGTCATGTGCAACAAAATCATCCTCTAGAGCAACATGATTGTTATAATTGAAACCTAGTTAGGCTCGTCCAGGAATGACTCGATTGAAGAAATAGGGGAGAGTAGGGCAAAATGAAATTTTTTTCTGTTAATATATTTTATTTTTTATTAACTTTTGGTTATTAACATTTTTTTATTCTTGAGAGTACTAATGAGAATAATAATTTTCCATACAGTAGAATGAAAACTTATTGGGAAGTTTTGGCGAGAGAATATTTTGTTAATGGATTAACTGAAAACAAAATGAAACAGCAAAATCCAAAGTCCAGGGGAAGGCTCAGGGGGAGACCCAAAGGGGGAAAAAGGAAAATATAATGCTGAATTTCAATCGAATGGAAAAAGGAAAGTGTAAGCGGCCTAATCTAATCAATTGAATTATAATCAATTGAATTATCAGACGAATAGAAAATTATTATTATTTATTCATTTATTTATTTGACTGTCTTATAGGGGATATATCCCTGTGACAGATGGGCTCGTAGTACAAAAGTTACATGGCAGTATATAAGAGAAATTAGAGTACGTACATAGGTGATTTCACTAGTAAAGATAAACAGAAGTAACAAGAGAATAAAGAAAAAGAGTTAACGTAACAAAATTAATATCAACAGTTTATAGTAATTTATATCTAAAATTGCCAATTATCACTAACAGTTAATTGATAAGATGCCCTTTCAAATTAGCAACTAGCAGGGCAGGCAATCAGGAATTTAGTGATCAGTTGATCTGGCTTACAGTAAATAGACTGATAAATGATTCACGTAGTACTAGAGTGTTAGACAAAAAGAAGAAAAGTGTTCTGGTATCATCTTTATCAGGAGAATTTATAAAATCAAGCAAGTTAGTCGAGGAGCAGCCACTCAAGCGGGGTCGTAGGTATTTCAAGCGGACGGGTTCATAAAAAGGGCACATCTGTAAAAAATGTTGAATAGAAAATTATTATTCTCATCAGTACTTCCAATAATAAAAAAAGTTGATAAAATTTTTTTTTTTGCTTGAATTGCGTCAAATAGTCATTTTTTGACTAGTTCGTTTTGCCCCGCTGTTTCATTTTACCCCACTCTCCCCTACGATTTTGAAGAAAATTGCAGGCGGCTGTATCTTCGATACAGCTGTAATTGTCCGTGGATACGTCCATGGTCTTTCCTTCTTTCTCGAATTTCCTAGAATCTCCGTGGATTCCGTCGGTTTTTCTGGAAACTCCTTGAATTCTCTCGAATTTTCTGGAAACTCCTTCAATTCTCTGGAATTTTCTAGAAACTCCCTGAATTTCCTCGAAATTTCTAGAAACTCGTTGAATTTTTTCGAAATTTCAAGAAACTTCTCGAATTACCTCGCAATGTCTAGAATTTTCTAGACTTCTGATAGATGGCACTGCACATAAGGACCATTTCCTAAAATGACCCCCCATATTGAAACCATAGACGTATCCACGTCAAAATAAATGCGTCTCTCGAGTAAATGAATATTTGGCAAAAATATTTTTTTTCTCAGTGTAAAAGGACGAAGCTTCACAGTATTTCCCCTTAATTACCAAGTCGCCAGTTCCGAAGATGAGTGACCTAGCGGAAGACATAGAGATCCTCGAGGAAATAAAGCTTTTAGAAGATGCTCTAGCCCAACAGCCATCAACGGACCCCATCGATGAACCTGGAGATCTCCCATCCCAGCCAATCTCGCGATCCTCTCTCTATACAATCGCAGATACCCTCCCCGCATCGACCCCTGAAGAATTCCTGATAAATGAAGCCTTTCAAATGAACGAGTCCCTCCTCTCGAAATGTCATCTCCTGAAGAATCAGATTCTAGCCCGAATCCAGGAGATCCGTCAAGAACGAGAGAAGATCTCCTCGAAACTGAAACTCGTGTCCAAGGCAGTCAAAGGAATTCCCAGGCTGACTTATAAAAGGTTCGGTTGTCCTTACTTTAAGGATGAGCAGATGTTTGGAGCCCCGTGGAATGAGGACGCACACAACAAATTCAAAAGGGGAGAAGGCATGGTCGTGTATCAGAGGTCCCCGCGTCGCTGGACTGTCAAAGACAGGAATAGTCTGTGGATGGCTGTTCGTCTTCAAGCGGCCACTGAACACTTCGAGAAGGAGACGAACAAACAGATCCAGAGACAGAAACAATCGCAAGCAAAAACCAGGTCAAAAACAGGCCCCAAAACCTCTAAGACGAATGAAAAGTTTAATCTGGACCTCGAGAAATTTCAGCTGCCCAGCAATTACCGAGAGATGATCGGTCCTTTAGGCTCCAGGGAATTCGACTGGATGAAGATCGCAGCGCATGATTCCTACAATCGTCACTCAGCAGAAGAATGTCGGGTCATGTGGAGCGTGTATCTTCATCCAGACGTTAATCGATATAAGTTTACAACCCCTGAAGATCAGGACTTGATCAAATCTGCTGGGGTCCACAACCAACAAGACTGGGACGCGATTGCTGATGCTGTGGGGACGGGAAGGTCTGGGTACCAATGCATCATTCGGTACATAACGCTAATGGGTCCACTGAACTTGAAGAATAAAGATGTTCCATGGACAGCTCGAGAAGACCAGATTCTTATTAATGTTGTCGAGTCGCTGAGGGTTGGGAACTATATCCCTTGGAGTCATGTGACATTCTACATCGATAATAGAATCAAGAACCAGGTAAGGTCGGCATTAAAAATGTTCATTGCATGGATGGATTTTTCGCCCAAATTGTTGGAACTATAACATATTTTAAAAAGTTTCGCACCCAATATGTTCTTGGAAAAAATAGTATAAAATTAGTTTTTTTCCTTCCGAATGGAAGCATTTAAATCGTTCCATTTTTAGATTAGTAGCTCTAGTTCTGTAGCGAAGTGGTAAACTAGGATAAGTGTAATTTTTTTTGAAAACTTTTCTGTTGTTTGAATAGAAAGTTCTCTCAAACGTGGTCAAATTTTTGAACTCTCCTGAAAAAGTTCCATTTTTGCACTTATCCTTGTTTACCACTTCGCTACAGAATTTTGCTTTGGAATAATGTAGAATGGTCTGAAATGTCAAAATACGAAGTTTGACCACCTTGTGTGTATGTGCACTTGTCCACCTGATGGTCAACTTTTAGAAAATTGAAGAATTAAAGGACTAAAATGATTCCAAAAATTCTGAAATTTTGTCAGATATATATAAATGAGGCTTAACTCTGTGCTAAATTTCAGCTCAATCGATCTAGCCGGCTTTTGAGAAATCGCCATTTGTTTCTAAATCGTTTTTCGTAAATATCTCAAAAACTTCTCAACCTATTTCAATTTTTTTTTCAAAATATTCGTCTCGATGTCTTCTATCTCAATCAATCACGGTATGCATACTCCTTCATACAAAGTTTTCCAAATATTTCCATTTTTTGGTTTTTCGCTCAAAATCCTAGTTAGCACTCTCACTTTTGCAAAAATCGACATATTAACGTGAAATTTGGCATGCAGTTTCCTCGTTGCACCAGAATGTTTCCTATTAAAACCATAACAAATACGCACTCATACGGCGAAAAAAATACCAAAAAAATTACTATGCTATGACGGTAAAATGGATTGGTTTCGACGGACCAGAAAAGAATTCACGTGCCAGCAACGGGAATACAAATTCGAGAAAAAATCTTGAAGCACAGCAAAAATTTCTGTGCTCGCACGTGAAATTTCCCGGGTCTGTCAAAATGAACCCATTTTGCCATGCTAAGACAGTAATTTTTCTGGTATTTCTTTCTCTGTGCATACCAGTTTGACATTGGGATAAATACTCGCAATATCGAAACTGTAGGATGAAATGAAAAAATTCGAATAAAAAAGTGAACAAACAATGAAATTTAAAAAAAAGTGGACGACCATGATGAAAAAAGAACTAAAAATTGGAATAAAGAGTAATTATAAATAAATAAGGATTTTGAATTAATTTCGGAAAGTAATTAAGGAGTCTCGAAAGAGACGACTTTATCTGGTCAGGTTTTCCCCTAACTTAGGTTGTCCTCAAACCTTTAGCAAATGTGATACTGAAGGTTGGAAACAGTTCGGATGGGGGGGGGGGGTGCGAAAATTACAAAAATGGGGAGAAATATCCGGGAGTGAAAAAAATTTATTATTCTGAAACCATCGGAAGCATATCATCAATTTATTAATGGCTAAGAAATCATTAAAACAGTCACATGCTCGCTGCCTCCTTGCTTGTTTATAATTTTTCTGGTACATTCATTGTTGACGAAGATATATTTGAGTATTCCAAAGGAATGATTCACCACCAAAAGTATGAATTTCTCCCATGTTCCGTATGAAATTTCACTTCAATTTTTTTACTTTATGCACAATAGTTGATAAATAATGATCGTTGACTTAATATTACTTTTCTATGATTTCTGAAGGTATACTCTCACTGGAAATACAACATCGATCCTTCCTTAAGAAAGGGTAGATTCACAACTGACGAGGACGAGTTGCTCCTCGAAGGAGTCACCAAATACGGCAAGAACTTCCCCAGAATCTCGACAGAACTTCTCCCTCATCGAACAAGCGTTCAACTAAGCGGAAGGTTCACCCTCCTAATGTTGAAAACCGACCAGTCTTACAACTCCTGGACAGTCGCCGAAGACATGCAACTGCTGAAACTTTACGAAGACTTGGGACCGCAGTGGAGTAAGATCGCCGGCCTTATGAAGAAGAACAGAACCTACGTGAGACACCGATACTCCTGCATCACTCGACATCTCGCCAAAGGTCGCGATCTATCAAACATTCCAAGGAAGCGAAGACGAAGTGGACAGTCCGAAGAAGATGGGAAGATCTTCGATGAAATGTTCGTGCTCGATGACGTGACGGAGGCTAACGTGGATGTTGACACGAGGTTGAAAAGGTACTTCGAGAGGAATCAAGTGCCCATTGCACCACCCGGCAGGAATACTCAATACTTTGACGCAGTGGAGCTTGACAGACACACAAGAGGACTCCACGATTTATTCGACAAGTTGGACGTCCGGCTGCAGATCCCCAAGGATTTGAATATCGAAGGATTAACGGTGAAGGATAAGCAGCTTCTGGTGTCTTTCCAGAATTATTCCTCTGGGAGAGGGACGAGGGGAATTGACGAGCTGGAGATTTTCAGGAAGAAGATGTTTGGCGAGGATAAGGATAAACGAGAAGGCATCAATTTCTTCATTCCCCCAGCTCCTTTTGGTCTTCATTTCAAGAAATGCGGAAAGAAATGTAGCAAGAAGCGCTCTGATAAGACGACAGATGACGACTGTACCGTCGTCTTGGATTTCAATATTGAGACTCCGAAGAATGTTGACAAAATGCTGAAGGAAGAAGAGATCGAGGTATTCGAGAAGTTCTCGGAAATGCTGTCGAAGCCCTGTGCAAGAATCAATGCCTTCGAGCAGAAGTTGCTGACGATGGAGACTGAACACGAGAGTGATTTAATCACTAATACAGCCATCAATGCGATATCCTGGGGGAGGAAAATGGGGGAAAAGACGAAAACGATCGAGGATGTTGAGGGCGAGCGGAAGAAATTCGTGGAACCCCGCTATTCTACGCTATTGGGGTACGAAACTCTGAGATACATGAAGGAGGCCAATGGAAGTCTCGAGTGGACAAAAACCGAGAGGAAGATGAGCAAGGAGCCTGTTTCACCTTTTGGAAAGAGGGCTTTTCATACTTTTAAAACTAGGTTCACGAGACTTTTCAAGTATCCCATTGGAATTGTAAAGTATGCTGAGATGAAAGTTTGCAATTCGAATTTGGTGGGGGCGCTTAGAGAATCGGAAGCGGAAGATAAGGAGGACGAGGATTGAAGTAATTATTTCATTTCAAATCGAATTCAAATAAAATAAGAATTAAACAATAATGTTTTTTATTCAGTAATAATATCCAAGTTTTGACAAACCACCGATTTAATATTTAATTTAATATTTTCATTGATTGATGTTACAAAAGTGTGATATTTTTATTACACAGATTTTCTAATAAATTGTTATTAAAGTACAACCATTATCATGTGTTTATACAGAAAGAATACCACATCAATTACGCACTTAATTAGGTTTTAGGATATAAACACTTCATACGGATAGAACTGTACATTATCTCGAAAAGATGACTCAAAAACATAATTGATTAATGCCATTTAGACGTGATTGGATTAATCAAGAAGACGTTAGAAATGCAATAAAAAGAGACAAAGGTAGGAAAGTCTAGGGGTCATTGCAGTACAAAGTTCTAGGTGATTTCATTATTTCTCCACGAAATTCGTAGGCCACTGAGAAGAATTAACTACTTTCTAACATTTATCAGCAAGTCTAATCAATAATTATTGATAAACCATTGATTTCAGTACTCACTAATAGAAGAACTCATTTCCAAATTTATCAAAACCACACGAAAATGCAATCATAATGCAACCAAATGAGGAAGAGATGAAATAAGTTGGAATATGTCATTGTTATTGAGAGAAACTTTCCTTGAAAGACATCACTCATCGTTAAGACAATTTTATAATTAATTAAGATCATTTAAGTATAGCAATCGTCTTCATACAATTCTCTTGTTATCCTTCGATTAGCAAGATAAAATACCGCAGAATGTTCTGTGTGCCATTTTTTTTTACTAAAATCACTAATTAATCAGATGATTCTATCATCTTCTCAAGTAATCATTCCATTTCAAAACCTCAAAAGGTTATTTCAAACTTTACAAAATCTCAAAGAAGACCGCTCTCGACATTTTCTGAAATTAATAATTTCCTCGATAATGAAACAATTAATCGTTTCCTTTTCCTTTACTTCTTATTTCCAGAACTGTGTTGTGTCCAACATTTATCAGTAAGTGTAATCAATAATTATTGATAAACAATTTATTTCGGTACTAATTAATAGAGAGACTCATGTTCTTCGAGTTTTCGAAAACTAAACAGAAATGCAGTTATAATACAACTCAATAAGGAAAATGATGAGTTGAAATATCGAACGATTGTTGAGAGAAAATATTGAAAGACATCATTCACTGCCAAGATGATTTTCATAATTAATAAGGTTTGATATAGATCAATGGTCCTGACGCAATTATCTCGTTAATTAACAGTTTCAAGAGAAAATATCAGAGACCTTTTTTTTAATATACTTTTCTAAGATTATTAATGGATGTGATAACTGTAGCATCTCGTTAAGTAATTATCTCATCCCAAACCTCAAAGATTTCTTCAAAGTTCATAGAATCTGTAGAAAAAAATGAATGAGACTCTTTTCATCTCTTCAATGAATAATGCAATTATCTGGTTCATTAATACCGAAAACGAAATCTTCAAAAAACGTCTCTCAAAATTTTCTAAACCCAACAATTTCCTCGTTAATCACTCAATCAATCATTCCCTCTACTTCCTCCCGGAACTATTTCCCGTCATGATAATTGCACACCCAGCAGTGAATACACTCCACAGCAACAAACTCGCCTCGATCTTATTTACAACTGCCCTAATCGCCCCTAGGAGACTCTTCAAGACCTCATTAGTAACTGCCACCACTTTCTCGTCCTTTAGAATCTTCATTTTGCTTAGATACTCGAGTAGAGGTGGATGATCACGACTGAAGATTGGGAAATACTCGCCGACCTTTTCCCTGGTCCACCAGCTCTGTTTATTCAGTGATTTCCTCCAGGGGGCGAAATGATAATGATAGAGAGTCGCTTTGATATATTTGGGAGGGCTATTGCCGAAGGGTTTCTCCACGTTATTCAAGAGTGATGTCACCTCTTTTTGCCCTGTCAAGAGACGATAAGTCAGGGACATGAGCCAGGGGTTCTGGTGATAGGTGCCCTGAGCTGCCCACCACATTTGCCAGTCGAGTCTGGGGGTATGTGGAGCCACGAAGGGAAGCGAATTATTGACATTTCCAGGTTTGTACAGGAACTCGTACTCCTTCCAGGGTCCCTCGATGCTATTGCTACCCTCAATGATGATTTCAGGACGTCCGTTGACTCCAGTCATCTTGGGGAAGAGGGCGAAGTCCTTGGGACCGTTGACGATGTGAAGACTGTTGATTTTCGAGTGGAGGGAACAGAGTTGGATTGGAACTGTCGCATTCTGGGATGGATGAAGGCTGGAGAAGGAGACTGCACTCATGGCGAAGAGGAAACAGACGGCAATGGTGTAAAGGGTAGTGGTGAGGAAGGTGAAGAGTCTTGTAGTGGTGGGTTTGTTTGATAGAATCGAGTGAGTGATGGCGTCGGCTACGGTGAAGCCAAGGGAGGCCAAGCCGATGTATATGGCCAGGGGGAGTCCTCGCGCAAGAAATTGGTCGAACTGTTCATAGGTGAAACCTGAAAATTGATGAGATGATGTATTTCGATCAACTAAGTAGTCAAATTCATTCATCTAAGTTGATTTTTATAATGATTGTTAATTATTCAACTGTTTCGATAAGGTAGTTTAGGAGAGAATATCAAATGACGTTTTCTCATAAAATATCTTACGGAGATGATTAATTAATTATTAGCAGCATTGCATTCGAGTCGACTTCAATAGCTGTTAATTGTTGAATTGGCTCCATAATGGGTGACTTTAAAAGTAAATATCAATAGACAATTGTTGTAGAGAATTCGATTTCCGACTGGAAAGATTAGCAACTCCCCCCCCCCCCCCCCCC